>NW_019734365.1:640425-724432 GCF_002891405.2 Cryptotermes secundus
AGGGTGTTCCTTATGTTAAAGTATGCCGATATAACCCAAAACACCTATGTCCAAAGTTGAACGGTTACGGAGATAATGGCCCGAGAAAAGTGTGGTCTTCTGGAGGGTCCACGCACTGTACCTGTCAGCTGACAAGTCTTATCTATGTTTGTCTTTGAGTGTGGTGATGACAGACCTCACTAGCCGCATACACTCGCATACCAGAACGCGCAGTCAGCCATGTTACGTCAGTGCTTGCAATTCATGTGTCATGTACAGAGCTTGGAACCCTGACGACAACAATGACATGGCATGTGAGTTTTTTTGTAGTTAAATTTAAAGGCTTCATGTCACTCACAAGTTAGTTTGATGTTAGGTACATTATTAACATTACAGAAACGACATATTCCTGGCAGTTTTAATATGTATTTGGTAATCAACAAGTGTGTAACACCTGTCAAAGTTTCACACTTCTCTGGCCATTACCTCCATAACCGTTCAACTTTGGACATAGGTGTTTTGGGTTATATCGGCATACTTTAACATAAGGAACACCCTTCCGAAGTCTGGCACATCCCTCTGGGACACTCTGTATATAGTTTTAATAGGAAGGGCAATATAAATGAAAATAATTTATGTACAATCATTAATATCCAGAATCGTGGACCTACACTTCCACTCCCCCATATGTCATGGCATAGTGGTTCATTAATTAAGCACTGGGACAACTTTGCCGTTTTATAGTCATTAATAATGATGCAACAAAAACCAGTAATCAAATTATCGGTAATTAATAGTGGTATTTTTAAGATCAAACACTTTCTCATCTTGTTACATCTTTATATAAATGGAACATCAGAATTGTAAGGGTTTCAATATAATACAATCCAAGTAAAATATATAATTAGTCAATATCTGAGATCCCTCACAATAGGAAACCATAAAATATGGATTACCTTAGAGGGTACATGAATAATGCAACTGTTATCTTCATACTTGATCTGGATAAACGAAACTTCTTACTTAACCCAACTTTCCGCATTTTCCAAAGAACTTCTTTTTATTAAAACTGTGAAACAAATCACTTCCACACACAGCCCTGTAATGACAGGAACAGCATGTGGACAATATGACGGAAACGCTATAACCCCAATAGACTGAGGAATAGAATTTTTGTGTTGACC
Source organism: Cryptotermes secundus (assembly GCF_002891405.2). Taxonomy (NCBI): domain Eukaryota; kingdom Metazoa; phylum Arthropoda; class Insecta; order Blattodea; family Kalotermitidae; genus Cryptotermes; species Cryptotermes secundus. The sequence continues at coordinate 641,589 of NW_019734365.1, forward strand.
ATATTGAAAGAACTTCGGTTGGCATTACTGAAAGTTAAAATTCTATTTGTTTGCAAAAGATTGATCTTTTCGTGGTGGAAGTGATCGTGTTGAGTGACAATTAGTGTGAAAGAAACGGAAAGTGGAAGATTTCGCTGAATTTTAAAGAGGACATATCGTCAATGCGCATTTGACTGGAACATGTATGACAAAAACACATTATTATGTGTATCGAGACTGAGAGTTTCTAAGGTTATGTCGGAATACACAAATGAAGGGAAGACATTAGCGAAGAGGAACAATGAGTTAAAATCAACATTGACAGAAAAAGACTGTATTGTATTGTGAAGTATTGTTCCGAAAAATTGAAGAAGTACTGCAGTAGAACTGAATGTTCATCTTAAAGACTCTATTTCCACAAAAACTGTCCGACGCGAGCTTCACCAATCCACGTTATAGCTGCAATTGCTAAACTTCTGATTGCTGAAAGTAATGCTCATTTGCGTAAACGACGGTGTCACGACCATAAAAGCAGGATATCAGACAACTGGAAACGGGCAATTGATATAGTCAGATGAGTCGGCCTTCACGGTGTTCCCTACATCAGGAAGAGTTTACATTTGGAGAACACCCTAGGAAGTCTACAATCCGGAATGCCTGGTTCCAACAGTGAAACATGGGGCAGGTTCTGTGATGGTTTGGGCAGTAATATCGTGGTACAATATTCTGTTTGTCCCATTATTACCCTTCATGGCCGAATTACTGTAAGGGATATGTGGAGTGGCTGGGTAATCAGGTGCATCCCATGACTCAGATGTTATTTCTGAACAGCGATGTAGTTTTCCAAGATGACAGTTCCCCATTCACACAACTAGAACTGTTCAGTCTTTGAAGAGTATAAAGGTGAATTTAAGTGTCTTTCCTGGCAAGCACAATCACCAGGTATGAGCATTGAACCACTTTTGTCAGTTTTGGAGACTAGATTAAGCAACTGATTCCCACCTTCAACATCTCTAAAGCAACTTGATGTTCTACAAGAAGAATGTTAAAAAATTGCAATAGAGACTGTTCAAAACCTATACGAGTCCCTTCCAAGAAGAATTGCAGCTGTATTGAAGGCTAAAGGTGGTCCAACATCATGTCAATTAAAGAAATGTGGACAGTATCTGTTGTGTTTTCATTGTTTTGTTCAACCCCTGTATATCATTTTTCAAGAAAGGTGTTGTATGTGGTGCCCAAAGAAGCATAAAGTGCTGAAGACTGGATAATACAGCTTATTTCTGGATTGTTTCCAGAAACTTGGACACTGTTGTAGTCATCAATGAATTCATAAGGATCTGCTTAAAAGTAAAGTTGTGCTTAAACATCATATAAAGGTAGTGTATAGGCATGTACAGGTAAGTTCCACAGTGACAGATGGAAGTGAAGTTTCAGTGTTACACTCCATTGCTCAAACTTTGGGAAAAGAGCCTGTGGTACTTCACTTCATATTTCATATGCTCTTTACTGTAAAAAATGCTCTGGTGAGTCCATATTTTTAAGTTCTGCAGTATTATTCTCAGCTGAGTATTAGGTAACTTGTAATATCTTGCCTTAAGGTATGGTTCCAGAACCGTCGAGCCAAGTGGCGCAAACAGGAGAAGCTGGCAGCAAAACATCAACAGATGGCACACAGCAATGTCCAATTAGTTCAAGGGCTTGTTTCAATACCAGGTAAGTCTGTAATAGAAAATAACTGCTGAAAAGTAAATTAAATGTCAGAGAGGTTTAGTTATGGGATCCAGATTCTAATTACATATGAGTTTATATTGCTGATGCTGTGGAATACTAGAGTGTAACAATGACAGTGAAGTTCAAAGGTTCATGATTGAAAGGCCATAGGAAAGGAAAATGCTAAATCCTAGAAATTTCACAGGAGAAGGGCTTTGGTATTGTAATTTAGAAATGAAAGCGATTTGTTATACATTCTGAGATGTAACACAGAAAGTTGCATGACAAATATGATTTTGTGTAGCTTATGAAAATAACTTTGAGCATACATATATGTGTGCATAAATGTTTTAAGGCACATTAGCATCACTGGCAATTTGCACCTAGATGAAATTAAAGTTGAAATGTTAATTACCTTCTGAGGGCAAAAATTAAATAAAATTCTAATATTTCTCAGATTTAAAATTGGATTGACAAAACAGATTGACAGAAAAAATTAAATAAAATAGAACAATATGCTAAAATAAGACAGCAGACTGCAAGCTGTATATTGGCTTGTATTTGAGGCCTTAAATAACAACAAAAAATGAGACAGTCACAAGTATATCTATAAATACTAGAAATTCTGTCATTAAATAGGTTTGACAACCTCCATAACATTGAGGAATGTAAGTAAATTAGACACAGTATACTGATTGTCTCCAAGGATGTCATGCAGTTTACCTTGAAGATTAACTGAAAGACATTCACCATAGCATAAGCATTCCATTAAAATGCATTGAATGGTAAATGTTCATATGTTAGGTGAGCGTCACCAATCTGAAGACATCTGAATATGACTCCCCCCGCTGATAAAAATTAAGAGGACTACTATACCTGAATATATTGTTTCACCACTTGCAATTTGTCCTCCTCTTCAGCCCTAGTATAGACATTTTTAACATTATCAAGTTCTCCTGCATGGTGTGGGTGTGAAAATGTCTCAGAGCTTCTTTCCAGTCACAAATGGCACCATGATTTTCATCTTTCCACCAAAGGACACGTATTTGATGTGTATATTAGGCAACTGGGAAATGTTACAGGAGGTGGCTCAGAGCATATCCTTCATGGAATAAATGTGTAGCAACTCCTGGTCCTTGAAATTATCTGACTGAAAGCCTCCTATAACACATATAAAGATCCTTTTCAGATGTCAGAATTCAGTTGCAGAAGTTTTATACATATGAATATTTACAAGATAGTTGTCACTACCATGAAAATCAAAAAGATAAGCTGCTGGGACTGAGCTGCATTAAAGCTACACTGTCATTGAAGATGTATGCACAAGAGGGATTAGTGTGTTAGAAGCATGGATAAGATTCAGCAAGTTTGAATTTACAAGGTAGATCTAATGTCACAGTGTGTGTGTGTGGTTTTCTTCTATCGTGTGGCATAAGATGGATTCTGAAACGTATATATTTTCTTTTTCACAGCAAGGTCAGGTATGCACGTACTCTGATGTGGATAGCGACATAATTATGTAGGTTGTACTGAAAGTCATGAGCAATAATTTTTTGTAAAGAAACATGCTTTATTATTGACAAACCAAATACACCACCTCAATCTATAGACCTTTCTTTATTTTTCCACATGATCGCCACTTCTTTGTACACATTTCTCCTAGCGTTCTGGGAGCTTATGGAAGTGTGCGCATCGGTGTGAGCAGTGTTCAAAGATGGGTGAAACATTTTAAAGATGGGAACACCAGCATCGAAGATGAGCCTCAGAGCGGTTGTCCTCAAACAGCCTCAACTGAACACAACAAGGAAAGAGTGGATGAGATCATTCAAGATGACAGGCGTGTGGCTGTGGACACAATAGCCCAAAAACTTGGAATAGGGCACAGGAGATGATTGAAAGCTTGGGCTATAGGAAAGTTTGTGCTCGTTGGGTCCCGTGGTTTTTGACTGAAGACCACAAAGATCACATTGGCAGCAATTGCGAAGATGGGGTGGGAAGTTCTTCCACCCCCCCCCCCCCCATAACCCTGTTTTGGTACCGTCCAACTACCATCTTTTCAGATTTGTGAAGGATCAGCTGCGTGGACGTTTTGAGACAAGGGAGGCAATTCAGAAAGCAGTGTGTCAGTGTCTTCGGATGGCTGGAACAGAATTTTACAGAAGGAGAAATTTTCAAACTCCCAGAACGATGGGAGAAATGTGTACAAAGAAGTGGCCATTATATGGAAAAATAAAGAAAGTTCTGTAGATTGAGGTAGTGTATTTGGTTTGTCAATAATAAAGCATATTACTTCACAAAAAATTGTTGCTCATGACTTTCAGTACGACCCTCGTATGTCTTAAAAGATGGCATGGGAGAGTGTGATCCAAAGAGATTAGATTTCAGAAGTGCCACAGCCTGCTTCTTGTTTTTGACCACTAAGAGTATTTCATTCTTCAAACAAGATGTGTTCTTTACTTTCCCAGCACTGCAGTTAGGGACCTTTTGTACGTAGACCATGCTTAGTACAAGCGTGGTATTTTCTGGATCTGTGGAAATGAAAGTTGTGAATCACATTAAGCTTATCTGGAAACACTTTCACAATTGTGCTACAATGACAGCACAAAAAGTCCCCCCTTCACATCAGTTTGCATCGGCCTGCAATTGGGAGGAGAGAGATGAAGACACTGAAGTCCTCCAGTCTATGAAGACCTAAAAACTTCAACCATGGTCATATGTCAGGATATAGAGGAGTTATTTGTCTAGAACATCACTGACAATTACAAACCTAACAGCAAATCCTACACCATTCAAAATCATATAAGGCATGTGCTCACAGAGAACAGTTATTGCTCTACATGCTTATGCTGAAATCTGCCTAAACTCTGCTCCAGGTACATGTCTCATAAGGTAATGTTTTATTCTGCAGTGACATAGTTTTGTATTATACATACTGAGACCATTTTTTATATGTTACATGCAGTATCAAGCCCAGGAAACCTGAGTCTGGAGTCACCATTGTTATCACCATCACAGTCCATTACTACTGCAACAAGCTCTGCTACCACTTTGTCCCTTGGTGAGTCAAATATTTCAACAATTTACTGCAACCAGCTCTATCCCCTACATTGTTACTTAGTTAAAGTATTATAAATCTTTAGATAAACATACTATTAAGACACATTATTGAAATTATACAAATTATGACAGTGATTACTAGACACTGATCTTCAGAAATGTCAGAATATGGCTGAAATGGAACACACATAAAATTAATTAAAATATCTTTGGAATACAAATATAGGTATATTCTCTAAGAGAAAAGCTACATACAGTTCACAACAACTTTTACAAAGAAGTTATATGAAGAATTTATACATTTGGTTTTGTTAAATGCCCTACTCTGGATGAAGAGGATGCAAAGTCTTGATTAAAAAAGAAAGAATGTTGTGATCTATCTTTGTACATTTTTATTTATACATCTGACAATTTTATGCTGTTCCCAACCAGCTGATCATACATTACCATCATCAAACCAAAGAGGCAATGCATACTCATACCCCAAGTTCTCTTCTTATTTTAGTATACTTCCATATGTGCAATACTTGATGCTCAGAGAATATTTGAGACCCATGCTTCCAGATGAGAGCTATACTCCATATTTCTGGTCATGTCACTAAGTTTAATATCCATATTTGAGGTCACAAAACCATCAAATAACATGAAATACAAATGTGATTAATATACAGTGCAACTTGATATATGATAGATTCATACTTTATTCTGTGGGGGAGGATCATGACAATTAACATACACATACCTTAGCTCATTGCTCAGTGTTGTTCCTCAGGTGAACCTATGTAATATAATTTTTCAAACGGAAGTTTTTTCTATTACTTCGAATACCCTTGAATCTCTTATCCATTGTTCCTGAACGACAGATTCTGGGATGGATGACTTAAGCATGGAGTTCCCCAGGGGCCAATTTTAGGTTCTTTGTTTTTCATAGTCTATATAACTGACCTCTCCCTACACTAATACCTCATCAATACTCAGAATATCTGCTGATGTCACCAGTATCATAATTTATAGTAAAATTTTAATGATTTCTGCATACTGTCAAAGTTCTCACTTAAATGAGTAAGTGGTTTTCTGTAAACAAGCTATCCCTGAATCCAGATAAAACAAATATAACAAAATTTATAACAAAGTTCATTGGCTTACAGGTTGATAATCATTTACTAGTAAACTAGAAAGATCATATCAATCAGTTCATTCTAAAGCTAAGTGGAGCATGTTATGCAGCCTATGTTGCATATCAGCAACATTGGCACACTCAAATCAATTAATTTTTCTACTTTCATTCTTTAATGAAGTATGGAATAATATTCTGGGTAATTCATCTGACAGCAAAAAGGTATTTACATTGCAAAAGAAAATTGTTAAGACTCATTATAGGTGTCAAACCCCCTTAATTCTTGTACATATATATTTAAGAGACTAGAGATCTTATGTCTTATATATGAGTATATATTTTCATTAATAAACTTCACTATAAATAATGAAGAACATTTTCAGACCAATGCAGATGTACACATTGTTAACATAAGACACAAGCACTGTCTCCGTAAACCAACTGCTAACCTCTCATGCTTTCAGAGAAGCATGTATTATGCCAGGATCAAAATTTTCAGTAACCTGCCATCTGATCTCAAAAGTCTTATGAATGAAAAACAAAATTTAAAATAACATTACGATACTTAAACACACACTCATTCTACTCTGTTGATGAATACTTATTGTCTTAAAAAATAACTCCTCCATTTAAAGGTTGTGTCAATAGTATAAGTTGACAGGATTGATGTGTTTTTGAATAGCCTCATGTGTAACCACTGTGTTTTCTTGTGTGAAAACTTCAGTTGTACTGTACGTATGTTTTTGTATTTATGTGATATATTCAACATCCTACAGTCACTTTGGATCCAGGGAATGCAATGCAATGTAATGTAGTAAATTGTTTAAAATGATAAACGTGTTTCCTCGTGTGATTAAATATGTCTAAGAGATAATGAACTTTCTTTGGGCATCAAATGATGGATATGCTTAAAACTGAAAGACAAAATTCTTTTCAGTTTAAATAAAACCACTTTTCTTTTAAAATATCCCAGATAATTTACAGAGACTGTACTGTACATACATCTTCAAGGACTTCAGGCTTTTTATTTAATTACTAACCAGAGACACTAAAGTTGTAAATTTCACAATAATGGTCATTGTAAGAAGAAAAGAATAATTATGCTGGCCAGAAATCTATTAAGGCTTTCATTAAATCAATTTATTTTTTTTTAGGAAGTAGCCCTTTAGGTTCTTTCAGCCCAGGTGCAGGTGGGCCAACAGTGTCTACAACCTCTCCTGGATCAGGTGGAATTTTTCTCGGTGTGGACTGGGGAGGCTTCTCCCCATATCACCTGCCACCTCCAGGACACAAACCTCTTGACTCAGGAGAATTAGATACAGACTTACTTAGGATGAAGCCATCTGTTTCCAGAGAACAACATTCTCCATGTCTGCCACCACTTCTGTCGCCTGAATAAAGTATTTAATGTAATGGCATGCATTTGTTTTTCAAATTCATCAAGCCCCTGGACTCAGTATTAAGTGTATTATCTAGTATGTAAGATGAAACATCATAAATACTTTTATAACTTAGAATTCAATCAGAATGTTTCCCTACATATATTAACACATGTTATTCTAAAAATTTATGGGTGTCATCTTCTAAACTATATAATACAAAGTAATGCTTCTCCTAATTCCTTACCTGCACACAGTCTTCAGTCCTACACATTTATTAATGCTAGACTAAGAGAGTCTTCCAGATCCAATTTATATGCTGAAAATTGTATTCATAAATATCTCTTCATGTCTTGATGAAATCATATACATTATTATTCTCATATGGCCCTTTAGCTTTATTCATCTTTAATGGCTCCATTTTGCTGGCACTCTTACTTGCTGCATATTCCATAATGTAATTGTGATAGCTAATACTTAACATTTAACGTCCGAAGTGCCCCAATCATCGTGGCCAAAGTACCCCGTTTTGGCCAGTCGGGCATTTAAACTCTGCTAGTGGAAGTGTGCACACATGCCGCTAGTAGAAGCTCATGCAGTCCTAAATATTTATTTTTATATGTAGTAATTACCAGACAGACTTGAGTAAAACCATAATAGAGGAATTAAAATGATATCTAAGTGAACAACAAAAAAGAGTATACGTATGAGTTATGCCCAGACTCATCCATGAGCCAATACTTTTATTGCATATTCTGCAGATTAATGTGTTAAAAATATACAGTAAAATTCGATGTACATACCTCTTTTGTTGTTATCTGCTTGATGTATATATAGGCTGAAATGAAACTACAGTATTCGATTTCACTATGAACGCACAGAAAACAGATCTCACACTGTATCTCAGACATGATGCAACTGTCTGTTCACAACCATAGAAAGGGCAATAATCTCTTGCAGTTATAACAGAAGGTCTTAGCACTGAAGAAGGGACCCCTCTAGCTTTCTCTTGAATAGCCAATCTTTCATTCTTCTGTCCTTTAGACAAAAGATTTGAAAATCCAAAGAGTGTAAGCAGTGCTAGCAGAAGACCAAATGATTTTATTGCTTCCATCTGTTTTATGACACCAGGGACTGCTAAAATATGTCAAGTGTTACAAACAAAAATGAATTTATAATGTGGATCATCTCTGTGAAACCATTTTTGCAGTACGCATCAAAATTAAAAGAAAAAAATTGAAAATAGAGTATAACACTTTGTATAAAAATTTTCAAATCTTCTGATATAATATGTGACACTGTGTTCTTTGCTGATACAAACAAAGTTAATTCCATCCATTTATCATAAAAATTGAGTTAGATACAGCATTTTCAAACACAATGCTTAAAATTGTTTAAGCACCCTAACAGGAACAGACATTTAAATGCACACCAGCAGAGGGCATTTAAATAAACTCCGGCCAGCTCAAGCTTACCACCATTTCAGAAGTCCAGCATTTAAAGGTTAATTAACAGAATATAAATTACCACATACTGAGAAAGCCTCACGGTACCTCGTCATGAAATCCGCTTATCTTTGATGGCCACCACTAAGAGTCATTCATTCTTCTTGTTTGTTTAAACAATTAATGACACTTCCCATGGTTTTTTAGCCAATTGGTGGCCTTCTTGAATATTTTATACTGAATTTGAGAGCAACAGATCACTGTGAAACCCCCATCTCCTTTGTGCATAAATACCAACTTCATTTTTTCTTCTTGTATTAATTTGTCGCCCTGTTTTGGGGGGGGGGGAGATTACTTTAGTCATCATTCAGAATCCTACATACCTAGTTTATACATATGCCTACAGAACGTGACTTTTGGTACACTCTGTATATTATATTTTGTATTAAGCCTTATAATATAAATACAAATAATTTATATTATGAAAAATGTGATATTTTTTGGAAAGTGACAAATTATATCTTCTCTCTCATAATGACAGTCTTGGAAGCACACTCCTTAAAGAAAACTGCCTGTAGATTTGCTAAAATCATCCCACTACTTTAAGGTTTGAAGCTTTCACAGCAAATAAATATGTCTGTGACATATGGTGTCAACATTGGCATGGATTTTTCCCCAAGATTTTTGCACATCCCACTACCATTTTCCCCACCTGAAGCACTGAACTTAACCTAACTTTAATTAATTGCAGATACACTGACATCACTTTACATTAAGTAAATCTGAAAATTATTCTCTCCACCTTCTCACATCTGAGTCAACTTTGTTTAGTTTTCAGCATAAACTATGAGGAGCAAAAACCTGTAGAGGAATTTCGTTCTGTATCACCTAATTTTACTGATCTACTACATACAGCTGCATGTTTGATACAAACTCACAAGAATTATGAACATTGTATACTATCTCCAGAATGGTGTTGTTCTCATAACTTGGCACAAAACATAGCCCTACACTGGTAGAATTTGTCCAAGAACTCATGGAATATACTCATATTTGAGTGAAAGGTGACCTGAAGCAGGGTGGGGGAAGGAATTACCTGTGAAACCAATGAAAATATACATAAAATCCTAATTAGTTGTGGTTTATCATGGAATCCTACTGATTATATTCAGTTCAGATAATTTTAGGAGTGGGAGATGATAAATTTATATATTTTTAGTTAAAGGCACTTACCAACTAGCTGAATCAACACAATTAATGCAAAGTGGTATGCTATCTCTCTTTTTTTCAGGAGGGCTCAGAAGTGTCTTACTCCATCTAAGCAGCCACAAACCACCACATGCATACATTCATAGTTGATTGCATAATGAAAAATAAAATCACAATCTCTTTATAGACCATTATGAATATAAAACTGTGAACACAAATAAGAAAACAGATGGTTAGGAGTTGAGGTTCTCACAGCAGTAGTTACAAAGATTTTTATCTCCTGGTATATGATGCCATGTAGTCTGCTGGAAGTCACCTGACATTTTGGAGACACATGTCACGTCCATCTTCAGGGTCAAGGAACACGCCAGGCAAGAAACCAGCGTGAAGAAGGTAGTAAGTGTAATGTGTTTCTTCCACATTCCCTGTTTCTGTAAATGGCAGGATTTAACCTTTAAATGGCGGACTTTGAAATGGTGGTAAGCTTGAGCTGGCCAAGTTTATTTAAATGCCTGTTGCTGCTCTGCGTTTAAATATTCGTTCCCGTTAGGATGCTTAAAAAATTTTAAGCATTGTGTTTAAAAATGCTGTATCTAGCACAACTTTTATGATAAACGGATGGAATTAACTTTGTTTGTATCAGCAAAGAACATAGTGTCACATATTATAAAATAAGATTTGCAAATTTTTATACAAAGAGTTATACAGTATTTTATTTTTTTTTAATATTGATATGTACTGTAAAAATTGTTTCCCATTTCTTCACAGAGTTGCTCTGCATTATAAAATCAGTCCTGTTTGTAATACTTGACATATTTTAGCAGTCCATGGTGTCATAAAACAGGTGGAAGTAATAAAATCATTTGGTCTTCCGCTGGCAAGTTTCACATTTTTGTTACACTCTTCAGATTTTCGAATCTTTTGACTAAAGGACAGAAGAATGAAAGCATGGCTATTCAAAAAAAAGTTAGAGGGGTCCCTTCTTCAGTGCTAAGACCTTCCGTTGTAGCTGCAAGAGATTATTGTCCTTTCTATGGTCATGAACAGACAGTTGCATCGTGGCTGAGATGCATAGTGAAATCGAATACTTTAGTTTCATTTCAGCCTATGTATACATCAAGCAGCTAACAACGGAAAAGGTATGCATATCAAATTTTACTATATATTCTTAACACATAAATCTGCAGAATCTGCAATAAAAGTACTGGCTCGTGGATGAGTTTGGGCATAACTCATACGTATATTCTTTTTTGTTGTTCACTTAGGTATCATTTTAGTTCCTCTATTATGGTTTTACTCAAGTCTGTCTGGTAATTACTACATTTAAAAATAAATATTTATGACTGTGCATGCGCTTCTACTAGTGGCTTGTGCGTGCACTTCTGCTAGTGGAGTTTAAATGCCCGACTGGCCAAATCAGGGTACTTTGGCCACGTCGACCAGACTCATCACTGGCCCAATCGGGCCACTTTGAACGTTAAAGGTTAATTGTATGACCAACGTCAGTCTAATTTGGAATTATGCAGAAACTGAACTAAATTAAACAAAACATTCTGATAAATTTTCCCTCACTCACTTTTAGCTTACAATTCTCTACAAACACTCCCACTGCCTTTATATTCATAGTCATAGCTGACTGTATTACAGTGTAACTATGTAGTATTTGCACAAGACAATCCAACATAACACACTTTTTATAAATTTTACTTTTATTCTAGTGTTAGTTAATAGTTTCAGGATAAATCTTCAAACTGTGACAGAAAGAAATTATCTATTCAGTAAGACTACAAAGACCATTTGTGTACTGGTAATATGTGTATTACACTATACTTTGTTGCAAATAAAATATGCCAGAAGTTATATACACCATGAAGAAAATAAATATTTGATTTCTTAATACATTACATTGGAACAGAAGGAAAAGTAATATTCTGGTCACACTGAGAGGGAGTTTTATTTCATTGGCTGTACTCAACTTCAATAATAGGAATACCATTTATGTGATATATATTTTGAGCTTAACACTTTGCGGACCAGATGCATGATATCAGGCTTTTCGCTTTTAAACGTGGCGGACCGGTCGCATGATATCAGGATTTTAGGACACATTAGGTTGTAACACACTATACCTTGCTCTGGCGCCATGCAACTGCAATGAATACTGCGTAATAAATCTTCGGAAAGTATGCTAGGTATTCAGTAACTTGACCTGGCTGGCTAGGGTCCCTACTCCAAAAGAAAATAAACTTTGCCCCTTCCAGCTGGTTATGTATCAGGCAGGAAGTTAGTAGAGGGGAATATGTTTCAAGGACAAAAGTGGTTGAAGGCAAAGTGATCTCTCCGACTTTTATTCCTATGAGCTATCTGACGTGCCTTGTGGAGGAGTAGTGATTAGTGACTCACACAGTGGAAGTGACAGGGGTCAACAAAGAATTGTGGCCACAGATAATAAAAGTGAAAGTGCCTTGTGGCTTATAAATTGTGCCATTTTCAATACATGTTTGGTTTACAAAAATCTAAACCCTGATTCAAAATTGAAATACAAAGCATTTCTGATGAATGTGGCAAAGGCTTGGGCTACAGACCAGATGGTGGCAGCAGAACCAGAGTCAGACAGACTTAGTGCGACCTAGCCCATCAACTCCTACCCCACACAGGCCTCGTGTGGACACCCCTGGGTGACTCTCGGGTGATATGCAGAAACATACCCTCGTGAAAACTGTGAAGAGTGAACATTCCAAGGGGAAGCATCCTTCTAGGCAATGATGTGTTTGCGCAGTTCACAAAAAAAAGGACTATGACTACTATCTACATTTGCAAGTGTGTAATGCCACGTCACAAAGGGGAATGTTTCCAGAAATATCACACTCTCAAGCACTTCTAGGAGCACTGGTAAGGGTTCTCCAAAAATTTTAGTTCATAAAATTAATTAGGAGATTTTATATTAATTTTTAAACTGAACAGTGTACAAGTTAGGGTAGTAGGTATAAAAATGCCGGTCCCCAAGGTGATTTAAATATTTAAATTGCCGGTCTGCAAAGTGTTAAATTGATCTCTTCTAATTATAAGTCACTGATCTTCAAATATATAATTTCAAAACCATGCATTTCAGAACCAAATTAGCATAGACCATACCCAGCAGGCTGTTATATAGGTAACACTCTAGGTTTTTATTCAGGAAAGGTTTTGAAAGGAGACAGTCATGGCCCACTCAAAGTATCATCTCAACAATTCTCCAGATAGGCAGAAGAAAAACAATGAAAATTCTGTCAGAAAAAGCTGGTGTCCCAGTGAAATTCAAACCTAACACCTTCCAAAAATTAGTCAAGAATGTTACATACCAACTTGTTAAGCAGAGCACAAAGAAAAAACAAAGAGCAAACCACAGAATTTGACTCATTACAGAAAAAATAATAAAAACTATCCTGTTTTATATAAAACAAACTGCCCAAAAATATCAGGTTCATCTGCAATTTTGTGTAGAAGCTATAGAACTGGACGCAAAGATGTCTCTTGGGCTTGTAAGAGTTGTATCTGAAGAGGATAACACTGCTTCTCATGTAGTGTACACCAAACTGCACTCTGAGAGAGGCCAGTTTCATAGTTGACCTAAGTGCTAGCCAATATTAGCATATTCTAACACTTCTTTTTCATTCTGTACACTGCATATGCTGTGGCCAATGTGAGCTTATGGCATGAATGCAGCTGTTTCCCTCTGACCAGACAAAAAAAAATGCAACCACATCTAAGGGGCTGCCTCCAGTCTGGGTACCAATGCAGCTACAGCACTTCCATCACAAAACCTCTACACAAAATGCACACTGGCATACTCCATATTAGTAAACTGCACCACCCCATTTCACTGTTAACACAACTCTGCTGTCAGAAGTGAGCCATAAGCAAATGAAGCATGAGCTCCACCTTATAATATTTAGTCCCCACCACATGAACATACAAAAATATCAAGATTAATGTTTGAAATGCCATAACTCTGAAAGAGCAGTGAATTTGACAACTGCTTGTCTGTACTTTCTACTCCAAATTATTTCAACCTCCTCCTAAAGTTTAGCCACGGGACTTAAAATCACCCTGTATATTAGCAGATATTCTATTTCCTTTTATAACCTCAAACATAATACAATAATAATATATGTTGCACTGGAAATGTATCTAAATTATGTTCATCAATCTTTATAGTAAGGGATTTAGCCAACGGCAAGTCCATTCTGTTATTGTTATGAAGAGACAAAAAGAGGTTCACCATTTTAATCTTTCTTTGAATCAGTCTTTAATTGCAAATTGTAAATATAAAAACAAAAGTGTTTTCAAAAGGCTAGTTCACTTACTCAGTCCAGACACATGAACACAACAATATATTTATCACCTCATTGAAGCCATTCATATAGGAAGGTTATTGAATGCATGCCTCACACACTCCAAAAAATGTTGAACTCTTCCAGGTCACAATTTACTCCAAATCTGTAATTATGTTTCCTTAATCTAAGGCCGGTGAAGTGAAGAAAACTGAACAAGATCAAAATGAACTCCAAATTCTGAGCTTTAAAATGTATTTCACAAAACTGATGTTATCATGAGTTCTTACCAGCATTGAGGTGTAAAGTGAAGCGAGGTTGACATGGGGCTAATAGTAGTGAAGATAAAATATAAGCTGTATCACTCGCCATGTCAGTCCCTTACAGTGGATACAAATACCACTTCCAGAATGGAAATGCATTCAGTACTGACAGATTTGACTGCCTGAGACTTCACTGCATTTGGTCACCATGAAAGTTTCAAATTTTACCTACATAATATGAGGGCTATTCAGAAAGTAACCTCTGTCAGCTGTTAATAAAACAAGCAACAAGAAAAACAAATTTGATTACATACAAAAAATACATATATACTTAAGCTACTTCTCAACGTAGTCACTGCTGAAATTTAAGTACTTGTCATATCAGGGAATAAGTTTTTGCATGCCTGTGTCAAAGAAGTGAGCTCAGCCAAATTCTGACACCTTCCATCAACTCCTCATTATTGTTGAAGCTCTGTGAACACAACTAGTTCTTCAGGTAGGTAACCAGATGGTAGTCATTTGGAGTGAGATCAGGACTGTAAGCAGCGTGGTCAAACAAGTCCTAGCTGAGATGCTCCAGTAATGCTCAAGTGCGAACAGCTGTATGCAGATACACAGTCATGGGGAAGCACTATGAGTACACCAGACATCAGCATTATATGCCTTTTGTTCTGAATGGTTGGCCCTAAGCACTTTCTTTAGCATCTTGTGATACACTTCTGATGTTATTGTGGTCCGCTGTTGCATGAATTCCAGCATCAATACTCTTTTCCTGTCCCAGAAAACAGTTGCCATCAGCTTTCTGGCAGACGTTATATTAAAACTTATTCAGCTTGTTTGGTGGATGTGTGTGCATACTCTGCTTTGACTGCTCTTTGGTTTCAACATTCACAAATGAATCCCAGGTTTCATCACCTGTTACCTGTACAATGTGACTGAGAAATTCATTGCCACCTTTATCGTGTCACTATAAAGAAAATCAAAGCTGACGCCATTCTCTGCGTTTTGTGCACACCCATGAGCATTTTCAGAATCCATTTTGCACAAAACTTGTGATGATATCCCAGCCTAACTATAATAATCTCATACAGGAGAGTGAGTGAAATTTGTGGAAATTCACATAAAATTTCTGAAATTGTCTTTCACAAATTTTCTGGTCAACAATTTCAACAAGGTCATCACTCACTACAGATGACCCACCACTTCATTCTTCATTGTGAACATCTGTTTGCCCACCCACCTTTGAAAATCCTACACCACTGCCTTACAGTTCCATCACTCTTTACATTTTGGACATACACAGTGCAAATTTCACAGCTGGCAGGATTATAAATTGCAGGACACACCATAACTCACTCTGCAGAGACAAGAACAAACACTATGTGACCAGTTATATGATGGTTTACAAGGCAGTGAGTCATGTGGGTCTACTTCACATGTGCAAGCTCTCCCCCATTCCTACTATAGTTACTTAAAGCAGATACTGCTTTCCTAATAGCCCTCTTATTTTTTTCAGAACCATCTGTGTGAACATAACTGTAGATGAAATCAGGATTTCATCTATAGTTCTTGTCCCACGTTTTCTATCACATTTATGCCTCACAACCACAGAATACTATCAAGATTTATCTAGTTATACAAGAGAAATCACCTGCATTACTTAATATGGAATAGCAATGACTTAATGAAGGCAAGCTTCATTATTCCACCGGTTCCTTTAGAGGTCCACATTTTTGTTAACAGGAACATTACTTATGGCTACAGATTTTGTAGGTCAACATTTAAATGTTTTTATATGAGCACTAAAGGCTAACAAATTCTGTCACATGTAGAACTCCATGTTATAATATCTTTGTTTTTATAAACATAGGAGGTCTTATACAGCCTCTGAAATGTGAGCATTCACTGAATATTAAATTTATATGATGAAATATTAAGTTTCACTTTAATGTTGCTTCATGTAAAATTTAATTTGCTCAGTTGTCCTTTAACACATATACAGACATGGGAAATACATGTCCTCTCTGATGTCAGTTGGTATTTCTCCATTCCACTGTAACATACATACTCACACTAACAGCAGACTTGGATGTGTCAGGCCATACTTGAGAGGTATCAAATCAGGTGTAGATGGGGGCATAAACATACCAGCAGTCACAATAAAGGGAGAGTTACACAACTTTGCATTCAGAAGATGAGTGTGTAATTTGTTTCAAGCTTTACTGTACCACCATTTGTGTGAAGTGAGTTAACGTGATCAGATGAGTTGATGAAATCTCAGGCAGGCCTTGGGAACCATCACTGTCACAGACATTGTGCTTTTTTTGTCAGCTGTTGAGGTTGTTAGTGAAAGCATGATAGTATCTCGCATTATTTGCAAAACACAAGCTAAGTATGATAAAACATAAACAAAACATACAAAAATATAAAGCTCAAAAGAAGAAACTTATTGAGGTGTTTATTTGCTCACATATAGTTTGTTTTTTTAATTTACTGTAAAGTAGGAAAAGAAATTGGGAATGAGAATCGAGATATAATACAATTTGAATTTTGGAACAAAATCAACAAACAAATTTGAGGAAATCTGTGAGATAAAATTTTATGCAGCAAACCAAGACAAAATATATGTGAGATACAATCTGTGTGGACAAATAGGATATTCAAATACAGTTAAAAGTCCTGTCTGCGTTAAGAAACATTCACATATGCAAACAAAAACTGTGAATGTTAGGTTAGCAAATTTGTAATAAGATCTGGCAGTTTAATTCATGTGCATACAAGTCTGTTATCTCTTAACCTAATAAGCAACAATTTATCTGACTACCACATCCACAAGAATGTTAACAAAAATAAATAGCCAAGAAAGATTTTACAGAACACATTCAGCTGATGAAATACAAAGATTATCATCTAGTCATTATCTAGACAATAAGGTAGTCAAATATATTTACACAAAATTTCTTAAAGAAACAAAACTAGGAGATTCCATGTAGCAGATGTGTACTTCCAAATGCTATCACAGGACAAAACAAATGACTGGACTCAAAAGTCATGTTGTATATTAAGTCCTCAATTCTCAGCTTTACTTGCAGCAATGTAAGGAAGGTGTTTAAAATCTTAATGAAAAAAATTCTATAGCAATAGTATATCTTCCTCTAAGTAATTTAAACAATTTTTGTAACAAGTCTGAAAGAAAGCTTTGATATAAACTTTCAAGTTTTACAAACCAATTTCCAGAAATTGTAAATAAAGTGCAAAGGATAAGAATTTTTCACACAGAAAGTATGGTTAATTCAAGATGATATGGCAATGATATTCTCATACCACAGTTTCAACAATTCACAGTCCAAGAAAACAATACCACGTATTTCCAACAAGCAAATCCATGATTCTACAGCATGCGGCTTTCGATGACAAAACTGCAAGTCATACTTCATGGCATTCAAGATATCAGATGTTGAGCCTGTGATTTTTTGAGAAACAAAATCGCTACCTTGCATCCAATCTGGGATTTAACCCACTGGGTCAGCGATTTTTCATGAAGATTGGATTTTGAACTTACTATATTCAAAACAGAAATGGAAATAACAAGCAAAAAATAGTATATAATCACTATATATTGCAACTCCTTCAAGCATCAACAAGTCACACTCATAGTTTCTTTACATCCGTGACATGTTGGAGAAAATGATATTTACACACAGAATGAAACATCCCATCAACTGACAGGACTGGCACACAGTAAACGTCAAACTGTTAGGTGACAGGAATGGCACGGAATGTTTTAAATGAAAAATAAATTACACAAAAATAATCCCCCCCCCCAACATTAGACGAACATAAAGGCAGAGGAATGTCTAAGAACTGAAGGCAGAACTTTTGTATATGTTATTATAATACATTCAAGTATGTACCAACTGTAAATGTAAACATACAAATTTGGAGGGCTGTCATAACTGGTTGGTTAATGTTTATATTTATGCTTACACAGTTCCAACTGGCAAGAGCAGCAAAATGAGTATGTAAGCTTACTTAGAAAAAACTACCTGTATACATGTGCATATGTCTATAAAAACAAAACTGTATGCTAAAATTTGAATTTGACTCATTATAGAAACCTCTAATTTTATTGCACTGAATTACAGCATACATTTTTTCTATCAGGAAAAAAAAAACATAAATCTTGAAAATCGACTAACGAGGCAGATCTCCAGAAAATAAATAACCAAAGAACTGTCAGAAATAGAGCTAAATTATTTCTTCATACTCACTTTGCAAGAAAGACATGGAAAATTATGTTCTCAATAAGAATTATAAATGTAATTATAAATTTTTGGAATCATGATAATTACATAAGATCTAAAAGTTTGTAATGATGGTACATTGGTATGAGTATTATATTTCTGGACATTATCCACTGTCTTCTCTGTATCTAAAAACCACCCTGTTTATTTTTCAGAACACAATGTTTAGGAGAATGGATTCTGTCTCCATCTTCAGGTAAAACCTACTCTGTTGGGTCAGAGATAGGAACTAGCTCTATCCATTGGGCCAAACAGAGTAGGTTTTATCTGAAGACAGAGACAGAATCCAGTCTCCAAAATGTTGTTTTGAAAAATAAACATGAAGATTTTTAGATATAGACAAGATGATGGATAATTTCCAAAAACATAATACTCGTACCATAATAATTATATGCTCTGTCACTGATAATAAATGACAACCACTGAGTTAGTATAAGAGATTAAATGCACCATCTTTAATATTGTATTTGCTTTCATACTGGTACCTTTCCTGATTTTTCATAATAAATCAATGAGTCAGTTTCTTTCAACTGAAATGGAATATTAAATTGAAGCATCTATGAAAAACATTAAGCTGAAAGATTGTGTGAAATTTGTACATTTATTTTAACATTTATAGTAACAAAAAATTTAGCATGTTCTGAATTCAGGCCATTTTATACCTGCATTATAAATGTGAATGGGGCAGGTGCTGTAGTTGAACAACTAGAACTTACTGAATATTGACTACACACTGTTAATTTAGAATTTCTTAAAATTTGTTCAAATTAAGTCAGCATAATTAAAGATCATTTTGTGTTGCACTCTTTGGGTCATTCTTCTCTACCATCTCACTCTATAAGAATCACTCATAATCAAATCTCTTCAATATGCTACATGTTACAAATAACAATTCAATACGTGACAAAAGAAAAATGTCCTAATTTCACTTAACACATGTAAAACACAAGGTTTGAACACATTAAGTTTAAAACAAAGTTTATGGTTCAAAATATGTGAAGTTTAATCCTGATAGTGGCTCTATCCAGCATTCAAGTTGGCAAAGACATTATATCTGGGTACAAAATTTTGTCATAAAGGACATGCATTTTACAAGTTTTTCAAGGAAGAGACTGATAAGTTACAAATTACATTAATGTGTAAAATATTAATTTGGGTATCACACAAACAGGATGCAGGTTCAGGACCCATAGTTAATGAATAAAGAAACTCTAATGAAAGAAGTAATATTATGAGAATACCATTTGAAATTACTAATTTTTTACCTATAAGAGACTACGTGATTTAGATTAACTGTTAAATAGCCATCCTGTATCAATCGGTGTTATTTAATTTTCAGGTTAATGATTCTGAACGTAAAAGACTACCAAATTTCACTGCAATAAATTTATGAGTATTGCGACATAATGGCTGAAACCTGGAATAGTGGATCGAAAAGATGTTGCTCACTGCTAGGCAACGGCGCAGTAAACACAAGTTGGCAGCAACAAATGAACATGCAGCACCAGGGGATCCATTGGATGCAGTGTTTTCTATGCAGTCCATATGCAGGTTATATAACAAGGGCAAACAAGACGATGTTAAATAAGGACTATTACTGCAAGAGTTCAGTTGGGGGAAAAGAAAAACTCTGGCCGTGGATCTCAAGGGGCTTGATGTCAAAATGGGTTGACTGATGGTAAACTATCAGTCATCCAACTGGGTCCACTTGGCATGGCAGCCACTGATTGGCCTATTGTAGCCTGCCCCAGGTGATTCTGATGGAGAATTTGTTGGAATGAAGATTGGCAGGAGAAACCAAAGTACTTGGAGAAAACCTGCCCCAGCACCACTTTGTCCACCACAAATCCCACTTGACCAGACCCGGGATCGAACCTGGGCCACCGCAGTGGGAAGCCAGCGACTAACCGCTTGAGCTATGGTGCGGCCCATTCATAAAGTAACCCTGACTTTGACTTTTAGCAGTGAGTCAACCAGTTGGAAGTCAGAGTTGGCAGTTAGCAGTTTTGAGATGCATTAACAGCCACCTAGCAACAACCAGTGGCTCAACAGAAGATTTTATGTGTGCTGTAGTTGTAGTTATTTGTGGAGTGTGTAAATTAGTGAGGCTGTTATAATTGTATGTAGTTATAAGTGTCCAATAAATCCAATTATCAATCAAAACTCCACGTCTAGTCACTAAAACAAGACAGTATTAATGTCCAAAAAGAGACTTATTTAAAAAACAAGTGAGGTAGTGTTCATTACATCAACAGATA
This sequence comes from Cryptotermes secundus, assembly GCF_002891405.2. Classification (NCBI taxonomy): domain Eukaryota; kingdom Metazoa; phylum Arthropoda; class Insecta; order Blattodea; family Kalotermitidae; genus Cryptotermes; species Cryptotermes secundus. The sequence continues at coordinate 662,623 of NW_019734365.1, forward strand.
TGGCATTCCCTGTAACTTGAGAAACAAATCCATATTAAAACAAAGTATTACAATAACTTAAATGTTCTTCAATTTTCTTCAGTCCACTAACTTATGGGACTTTTTAAGTTCTCACAGCAGTAACTATGAAGATTACCGTCTTCTCCAATGTGACACCATGTAGTTTGGCAAACAGTTATGAATATTTTGGAAGAACATGTTGGCCCCATAGCCTGAAGATGAGAGGCTGCACATTCATGCAAAATGTACTACCTATCTACCAAATTACACATGGTCACATCCCACAAAGCAACAATCTTCAGTTAACTTTACTTCCACATTTCTTAATGTGTCTGTCCTCTAAATATTACCTTAAATGTGGATTATGGTACAATAAAGGAGTGTTACATTTGCAAAAATGTTGGTACCCACAATAAACACCTCAATAAATATTAAGTTCAAAGCAGCATTTATTAACTGGTCAGTCAGTATGTTTAAAGCAGTCATGTCCAGTTACATACCTCACCACTTTTACTAATACTTAAAATCACTCATGGAGCTGAGCCCTTCTTGAGAAGCTGCCAGTTGTGCAACTACTCAAGAACTTCCCAACATTTTATGGAACCTGAAGGTGCATTACTGTGTTCACAAAAGCCCTCCACTGGTCCCTATCCTGAACCAGATCAATCCAATCCATATCATCACATCCTGTCTCTCTAAGATCCATTTTAATATTGTCCACCCACCTACATCTTGGTCTTCTCAGTGGTCTCCAGCCTTCCCATCAATATCCTATATGCATTTCTCCTCTCCCCCATTCATGCTACATGCCCTGCCCATCTCATCCTCCCTGACTTGATCGTTCTAATTATACTTGGAGAAGAGTACAAGTTATGCAGCTCTTCATTGTGCAGTTTTCTCCAACCACCTGTCACTTCATCTCTCTTTGGTCCAAATAATATTCTCAGTACCGTTCTCAAATACCCTCATTCTATGTTCCTCCCTTAATATCAGAGACCATGTTTCACACCCATACAGAACCACAGGCAAAATTATAGTTTTGTATATTCTAATTTTTATGTTTTTAGACAGCAGACAAGACAAAAGGTTCTGGACTGAATGGTAGCAAGCATTACCCCCAGTTTTATCACCCTTCTTGTGAACTGGTACAATAACAGACTCCTTCCATTGATCAGGCAATTTTTCCTTATGCCAAATAGAAGTAATTAGCTTATGGATCTTAGAATGTAATATTTCACCTCCTGCCTGAATAAGTTCTGCAGGAATTTGATCACTACCTGGTGATTCATACCATTTCAATTTCGCAATAGCACTTTCAACATCAAAAGGGCTAAGATCAGATATTAATGGCTCAGCTGTATGGATTTCTGTCTGCCTAACATCACTGACCGTATGTACATTCAATAACTGAGAGAAGTAGTTCTTCCACCTACTGAAAATGTTGTGGGAATCTGCAAGCAAATCACCATCCTCATCCTTCACTAAGTTACTTGTAGGTTGGTAACCCCTCTAAGTCATTTATTCCTCTATACAGGTCTCTAATGTTCTTGTTCTTACTGTTCATTGCAAGCTCATCAATTTCAGATATTCCCTCTTTTTATTCCTGAAATGCCTGCTGGTTTCACATCTTATATTGTTCAGATTATCCTCATTCATTTTACTTGGATCCTGTAACCACTGCAATTTGGCTTGTTTTCTTTTGGTATAATATTTTTGAGCATCCTTCATCGAACCATGGCTTATGCTTCTTCAGTTCATAATAACCTAGACTCTCCTTGGCAGATATCTTGATATTCTCTCCAATAGTTTCCCAAGCTTTACTAACATCCACCTCAGTTTCCAAGTTTTCCAAAGCCGTCAACCTATTCAAGATTTCAACACGATACTGCTCTTTATCCTCTATCGCAAATAAATTCTTGAGACTGAACCTCTTCATATGAACTCTGTGCATTATTTGTTTGCTCACAGCCAGTCTTTCCTTAACCTTTGCCACCACCAGGTAGTGGTCAGTATCACAACCTGCTGCCCTGAATGATCGGACATCAAGTATACTTGAATGCCATCTCCTATCTATCAAAATATGGTCGATTTGATTGTGTCTCTTCCCATCTGATGTCCAAGTAAATTTATGGATGTTACGACATGGGAACACTGTACTTTTAACAGCAAGATTTTTTGATATGGCAAAGTTTACTATTCTAACTCCATTATCATTACTAATTTCATGCAAACTCTCATTCCCAGTCGTTGGTTAAGTAATACATTAAACAGATTTAACTTTCGCAGCATATTAACCCTTCAGCATGGTTTCATACACGCTGTACGTCAGGTATTTAAACACTATTTGCAGATTCATGTACATAATATATTATACTGCAAGCTTAATTTCTAGCTGGGGAATGAAATATTTCATTGAGATGGGGTATGTACCAAGCTATGATGAAATAAATTAATCTCTGTTTATGTATCAATGACCTCAACTATCATGCAGCTGACAACATCTGACATCACAGACATCATGGTCAGGCCTTTGACTAGTTATGTGCCTATACAATTCAAAATTAATGTAGCTGTAAATAAAGATTTGGATAATCATGATATGCAGCAATATAGTTGTGGTGATGAGAGTGATTTTAATGATTACACCCAATTAGTGACTCCTGGAACACACTCAAGTAGCAATGATGACAGTGCAAATGATGTCAATGAACAAAAAAACTATGACACAATGAAGTGTAGGAATGGGAAGGGTGCCAATGAAGTTCGTGGGGCATGATATTAACACATTACCTGCTGTATGGGGAACATTCTGCATTATCCACAGTCCACAGTTTGGCATACCTAATATGAATAAGGTGGACATATCTGAAAACATTTTATGCAGCTAACAGTAAATGAAACCAACAAACAAGAACAGCAGGAATGTTTGAAAACTTCTGGTCCTCTTACTTTTAGCTCTAGAATTAGGAAGTGGGAAAATGTCATAGTGGATGAAATGTATGTGGTTTCAGCTATGGCTATATTAAAAGGCACAATGCAAAAGCCAACACTCAGGTCATAGTATTAAAAGAACTACCTGCTATTCACACCATTCTTTCTGGAAAATCTCCCACTGAAAAGGCTGGAACTAACACCAAAAATGCATTTACCTTTCAGGCAACCATAAAAAGAAAGAATTTCAAGGCCCTATCACAATTTTCAAATGTACCCAGTCATTCCATGTCTAATGTTTCAGAATTTGGAACTTCCGAACCAGAACAAAGCAACAGACAAATCTTTGACTCTATGGAAGGGCATCTATCATTCAGGCAATATACAAAATGGCTGCAAAGTTTTGTAGAAAGTTGTTCAAACTCTGTGAACATAGCATGCACTGTTTGGTGTTTCATTATTTCCACACAGCATGGAATCGAAATCGAAAGCAATTATATTCGCCAAACTCGAATCTTTCTCCTTTTCAGAAAGGTACTATGTTTACTGCTATTAAACTATTCAACAGATTGCCCATAACCATTCAAAGCCTTGAAGAGGATAGAATTAGTTTTAAAAATAGGCTGTTTTTATATCTTATGAATAATTCCTTTTATACAGTTTCTGAATATGTGGAGCATAACATAAACAATTAGTTTTAATTATTTTGTTATCTGTGCGTTTGTTTAAATTTTGTATGACGACCTTCATGTCCATTTGTTTGGACTTGTGAAATGAAATGAAATTAAATTAAATTAAATTAAATTAAATGTATGTATGTATGCAATGTAATGGAACTGACAATCAGTACCTGAATGCAGACCCAAACAAAACATCAGCATCACTGTTATCAAGCTGGCAGAACATCTTGATCATGGCCACACTTTCTTGATGGATAATTTTTTTAACTTTCCAAATATGTCCCTGTTCTTGAAACCAAAGGAACAGACTGTGCAGACACTTTACAAACCAACAGGAAAAAAGTCCCCCCTCCTCATAAAGGATTAAGGACTGAAGAACAGCAGCATGGTGATCAGCATTCAGGAGATGAAAGAGCACATGCCTGGCAGGATAGGAAAGAAGAATCTATGATTTTGATGCACCACAAAGATGAAATGTGCTCCAAAGTAAATAAAGAAAATAAGGAATAGACAAAACCTGCAGTTGTGTATGAATGCAATCTGATCCAAGAAATTAGATGTCAAAGACTTATTTGCTTGAGCAAAACAAAGGTTGACTGGTACATGAAATTATTCAAAAGGTTACTTAATATAACTATCCATAATTCTATGATAATATAGTGGTCCATGCCAAACAACAGAAAATGAATGAAGAGAAACAATTTATTGGTACAGTGAATGTGAAGCAGGCTTGTGCTTGGACGGGTGTTTTATGAAGTACCATATTAATCTCCACTTCTAATTCAGTTGTTTTCTTCATGCACATGAAAGATGTTCAGTTAATAAGGTAAGCTACTACATTCATACTTCCTAGAGCTGTGTGAAAAAAATTATAAAATTATCTCATACATATAAATGGTTATGAAGATTTAAAATTAAAGGACATACAAATCACTGAATGTGATATTTAAATGTGTTATCTTGAAGGGTTAATAAACCAGGATTCCTTTCTTCCCCATTGCATTACTACCTATGAAATTTTCACAGTATATACTATATACCCACAGAGCTCAACCTTTCCCAGTTCATACATTGACGAAAGTCAGGCTATCAAATAATCTTATTTGTATCTCTTAAGCTTCATAAGTTTGTATCAATAACATAATTACAATAAACTTACAAATTCAAATCTCTGGTACTTCCATTTTATAAAATGTTTCTGGACCACCAAAAAGAGCAGGACATGGACCAAAAATGAACAATATTCTGAGATTTCTTTAGTTACATGATGTAATGTGTTGACTACATACTGTAAGATGGTTCTGTGTTTTACTGAAGTTAATGAATACTGCTGTGAAATGTTTCCAAAAATTAATATCACCCATGCTATTGAGGGCTTGGCAACTCAGCTGACCAGTGATGTGGAAAATCAGATTACACTGTACAGCATAATAAAATTCTGTAACTAAGCAACATGCAAAATTACTCAGCACTGTCAACTTTCCAATAATACAATGTTACAAAAAAATAACAAAAGAGCATGAGTGCAACATGTTTCACTGCCAACTTCCACAGGTCCATTTAATAAAAGTTTAAAAAAAAATCCCTACAAATGTTTAATTTGTTTATTAAATTCACCGGTTTCTTATAAGTAAAATTATGACTGATTTCCATCAAGTGCAACAATGTTTTTTTTAATAAGGTAAAGCCTTTAGATGTTTAGGCCAATGTTGGTCATCATCAGAAGGCAACCAACACTACAGACTAAATGCTTCACGTGTATTACACGCATGAGTTATCTTGTATAGATTTAAACACTAGTATTTAAAAATATGTTTTATTAAAAAATAAAAGTAAAAGGATTTTTCAATTAATTAGATCTTGCTATGAGTCCCAGTGATGGTCATGTTCCTTCACAGTATGACCATCTGCAAATATAATGCAATAAATTGCTCAGTTCCATATTTGTTATTTTTGTATGTATAAATGTATATTTTAGATAGTAAAGTAAAGTTATCCCTGTAACAGGCCATGAAGGCCCATAGGGTTGTGAGACGTTAAGGGTCCCACATTATCTAGACTAAGGGTCTCCAAACTACAGCCTGCAGGCCACATCCATCCCGCGATGTGATTTTATCCGGCCCGCGAAAGAATTGTGCAGAAATGCGCCAATTGAACTAATTTTCCAATGAGTACTGGTAAATGTGATTCCGAGCTTACTGACCTGACATATTATACTGCAATTCGATGGCTTAGCTGTGGAAGGTTCTTTCGCGCTTCTTTCAACTCAGGAATGAAATTGATATATTTATTACTGAGAAAAACCATCACGAACCACTTTTATCAGATACCGAGTGGCTTTGGTAATTATCATTTTTTGCTGATCTGGTGAACCATATGAACCATTTGAATTTAAAGTTGCAGGGTGAAAATAACTTAGTCTGTGATTTATTTGCAATTATCAAGGCATTCAGAGCAAAGTTGATACTTCTGGAAAGCCAAGTGAAAAATTGTAACTTTGTTCATATGCTGTACTGTGCAGAGTTGCATAAAAAGGGTGAAGCAGAATTTCCTTCCTCGTTCGCAGATTTAGTCACTTCAGATTTGAAAGAACAATTTTGGACCGATTTGCTGATTTGGATTCCAGTGCTCAGGAAATTAGATTGTTTCAAAATCCGTTTGACTGTGATGCTGCAGATGTCCCAAGTCAAATTCAAATGGAAATTATTGAATTTCAGGAAAATTATCATATTAAAGACAAATACAAGGAATAAAATTTGATTGAATTTTATAAATTTCTGAACTCTGAGCAATTTCCAAATTTAAAGAAATTTGCTTGTAAATTTATCTCCATTTTTGGGACGACATATCTGTATGAACAAACTTTTTCCCAGATGAAGTACATCAGGTCGGATTACAGGGCAAATTTATCCGATGAACATTTAAAGTCGCTACTTGTGATTAGCGTTTCAAAATTTGAACCTCAATTTAATCAGATTTTAAGAACGCAAAAAGAGTTCCATCATTCACATTAATTGTTTTATTATAATTTGTGATGAAAATATGAGCATTTGCTGCTACTGTCTGTTGTCATTAATATACGATAATTTATTCTCACATACTTTGTATTTGGTTTATGAAATTCTGTGCTTTCAATAAAACTCATATACCTAGAGTTATTAATTTCTCATTTTATCCAGCCCGTTGAAAGTACTGAATTACCTAATCTGGCCCGCGGTTCAAAAAGTTTGGAGACCCTTTATCTAGACAATCAGCTCAAAGATGGCGGTAAGGTTGTCGGCCTTACGCACCAGCCGCTTTACTCCTCAGGAAAATAGCGTAGTTGGTTGAGGCACTATGCTACAAGTCGGAAGGTCGCGGGTTCAAGTCCCACTGAGGTCATTGGATTTTTTCAATTGACCTAATCCTTCCGGCCACACTATGGCCCTGGGGCCGACTCAGCCTCTAACAGAAATGAGTACCAGGAATATTTTATATAAGTATGTGCAAATATAATACACTTGGTCGTTGACTTACGACTTACTTCCGTTCTGACTGACAGGTCGTAAGTCGATCTGGTCAATGTTGGCCATATATTTATTAACAGTGTTTTTTAATCTTTCTAATCTTCTTATCACCTTTATAATTTATTTTTAAAAACTTTTACATTTTAATCATCTTTTATTTTTCATTTTTTTGTGGTTGTAAGTGCGGCCAATCGTAAGTCACATAGGTTGTAAGTCAACGACCAAGTGTATAGGTATTTTTGACATTATATTCATTCTGAATGTACCAGCCACTAATAATTAATGATTTTTCATACCTCTATTGTGTTGGTCCTGTGTGTATGGGCAGGGTGGTGGTGTGTGTTGTGGCCGAAACATGTGAAAGCTCTATTTTATTACTGAAAAATACTGTTGCACTTGATGGAAATCAATCCTAATTTTACCTATATGCTATATAGTGCAACGGCTGAGGACAATGTCAATCATAAAAATCACCAGTTTCACTTAAGAAAACATTATACTTTACAAAACACAGCAAACTCATTTCCTGATGACATAACTTTGCTGAACACCAACTAAATGACATAACACAAGCCCAACCTGCATTCAGATGCCAAAAGAGTTGCCACTTTTACTGCATTATTTACACTTCAAGATTCAACAATGTGATACAAAAATATTGGTTGATTTCCTTAATCAATGCAACAAACTGCCAAGCAATATAACTTTAATTTTCCTATTATCTGAAAACAGTTAAACAAAATAAACTGAGATTAGCTAAATTACAAATTCAAAGAGCTGTGAAAAATATGGGATAGATAATCAAGAATAAAACTGGTATAAAATTGTGACCTAATGAAGAACATCCTTGAATGCAACTGTCTGAGAAAAGAAGAATTAAAATGTTTTAAGAAGACAGTTTTATTTTCCTCATATCAAGGCATTTTAGTTGATATTCTATCCCTTACACATCATATTTTTGAAATAAACAAACCTTCTTAACATCTGACTATAAAATTATTCCAAACATGCAAAATTGCAACTCAGTAAAACTCAAGTTTTATTACGATCAATCACACAACAAATATCAAGGAAGACTGTTACTTTCTTTACACACATTACTGACATTTCAAATTAATGCTTAGTCCAATTAAGATGCAATTTCTATACCAAATTTGAAACAGCGAGTTTTATTGTATCCTCAGCTTCTTGTAATGATGACTTCATGAAACTGAATGCATACTGTACTTTCTGTTTCCATGGACCTGGCTGCTGCTTGTTTCTGTTATCCATCTGTATATTTATTTGTTCACACCTAATAATCTCCAAGACTTGCACTCAAATGTGAAAACACTTGTCCAAGACTTACACTTATATGTGAGATCACCAATGTTCAAAACTTAAACTCAGTTTAGGAAATGTTCATCATCATTATCCCATTTCAACAATGAAATTATTTTCTGGAGTAACAGAAAGCAGAAAACAGGGCAATTTGTAAGTTAAGTTTGTTATATTCTTTTAAATTAAAAGTAAATTTTGACATTAAGAAAATAATGGCTATAAGAAATGTTCGGGGTTATAGTTTGAAGCAGAATAACTGGAAGATGAGAAAGGTTTACAGCAGAGATCAGAATCTCAAAGAACAATGATACACGACATATTTACAGTAATTTGGAATAATAAAAGGAACTGGAATAAGGGAAGATAAAAACTGATGAAACTAATTATTATTATCAATAAGACAGATCAAAATGTGCAGCTTGAGGAGGCATCTTTTGGGAATATATCAGCCTCTCATTACATCACAGCAATCAACAGCCACCATCTGAGTCCACGTCAATGACAAAATCATGCATATTACTTATTTTGTGCAAAATGAATAATACAATGAAACTGAAATTAAATAATGAACAATGTTCAACAGAGTATTTTCTTTTTTTCTCAATCTCACATGTGTTCTTCCCACTCCCTCCTCTTGCCACAGACTGCAATTATGTTGGGATGAAGTTAATTATAGTGCTGGCCACTGCTATGGTTGTGTATGATAATGTCCCATTTGTCTCTGTATGAGTACTTCTCCATTACGCCACATAGCTGTATTCATCAGCAGAGTTAGGTGTTCGCTCGATGTACTGTTTGTCAATTAAAGCCTCAATACATTTCTTGATCATGCTGATGGATGGGGCAAATGTCACTTTTGACTGGCTCAGTACCTGAAAACAGTATGATAAATTTTCAAGAATCCATTCCGTTATCTTTAGCATAGAGCATTAACTTCTTCAGGTAAGGGCAACATTCGTCCTACATGGCATTAAAGATTACACTCCAATGAAAAACTTCTTTTCTAAAATAGAAAGGACAACTAATATCTGTCAGTCATCATCTGATGACAGTGCCTTCATTCAGCATTACTGTGCAAGGAAACAGAATTTACTTTGAACATGCACCAAAAAAGATCAAAAGGTTCTCCAAAAATATTTTTCTTGATCAGTAATATGTGAACACTGAGTTTTATACTACTTCCGTAATTATGTTTCACAAACTATAAATTTTTTCCTTTTCTCTATGGCTCTACAGCCCTCTGGACCTTGGCCGCTATTTCAGTTTCTTAATCTATGAAGTCAGCAGGACTCCTTCGAAGGGGGATCATCCCATCATAAAGCCGCTACCTACACAAATAACAACATAAACAGAGAATAAATGCACACAGACATCCATGCCTCCAAAGGGATTCGAACCCATGATCGCAGTGTTCAAGCGGGCCAAGATGATTCATGACTTAGACCATGCAGCCACTGTGATGGGCCACAAACTATAAATACTTATCACAAATTCTGAAAACCATCTGTGTAAACTGGCTTTATCACACCACTCCTTTTCAACGTTGCTTTAGAATATGCAATTAGGAAGGTCCAGGGAAACTAAGTGGGACTGAAATTAAACAGGACACATTATCTGTTGGCCTATGCTGATGATGTGAATCTACTGGGTGATAATGTAGATACCATAAAGAAAAACACACAAACTTTAAGTGACGCAAGTAAAGAGGTTGGTCTAGAAGTAAACACAGAGAAAACTAAGTATATATTGCTGTCTCATCACCAAAATGCAGGGCAAAATCATGACATAAAGATAGGAAACAGATGTTTTGAAAATGTGGCTCAGTTCAGATATTTGGGAACGATAACAGATTGAAACCTGATTGAGGAGGAAATTAAAAGGAGATTGAACTTGGGTAATGCTTGCTACCATTCAGTCCAGAACCTTTTGTCTTATCGTCTGCTGTCCAAAAACATAAGAATTAGAATACACAAAACTATAATTTTGCCTGTGGTTCTGTATGGGTGTGAAACTTGGTCTCTGATATTAAGGGAGGAACACAGAATGAGGGTATTTGAGAACGGTGTTGAGAATATTATTTGGACCAAAGAGAGATGCGGTGACAGGTGGTTGGAGAAAACTGCACAACGAAGAGCACTTGTACTCTTCTCCAAGTATAATTAGAACGATCGAGTCAAGGAGGATGAGATGGGCAGGGCATCTAGCACGAATGGGGGAGACGAGAAATGCATATAGGATATTGGTGGGAAGGCTGGAAGGAAGGAGACCACTGAGAAGACCAAGATGTAGGTAGGTGGACAATATTAAAATGGATCTTACGAGAGACAGGATGGGATGATATGGATTGGATTGATCTGGCTCAGGATAGGGACCAGTGGAGGGCTCTTGTGAAGATGGTAATGAACCTTCGGGTTCCATAAAATGCTGGGAGATTCTAGAGTAGCTGCAGAATTGGCAGCTCCTCCGCTCCTCCAGAAGGACACAGCTCCATGAGTAATTTTTTATTGCTAGTGGGGTGGGACTAAGTCCCTTGTACTGCGGCCACTTCTGGCCTATTGTACCAACCCCAGATGATAAGTGAGGGTGATTGTGGAGCAATTGGTGGAATGAAGATTGGCAGGGGAAACCGAAGTACTCGGAGAACACCTGCCCCAGCGCCACTTTGTCCACCACAAATCCCACCTGACCAGACCTGGGACTGAACCCAGGCCACCACGGTGGGAAGCCAGCCACTAACCACTTGAGCTATGGCGCGGCCTTGCTCCATCAGCAAGTAAGTAAGTAAATCTACTACCCACTAGGTACAGGTCTAACAATAAAATAACTTGAAAGAAGTTTTGAGCAGCAATTGACAAGAGTGATGATTTGGGGCATGCTGGACCACATGACTAGAAGATCCAACAGTTTTGTGGTTATAGTAAATATTATACTGATGCAGTGCCTTGAATGTCTGTTAAGAACATGGGTCAACACAGAACCATCATTACATTTTTTGTACATTATGAGAGAAAAATGCCACTGGCATCTATAAAATGTCAGAGAGTTTATGGAGAAAAGAACAATGAGTTAACATAGTTATTTGTATAGGTTATGTAACTTCAAAACAAGGACAGATCCTACAGAGTGAAAAGTCTGGCCAACCTGCAGCTTCAAAAGTTTATCTAAATGTGAAAGTGACTGAAACTGAGAGAGGTAACTGTTCAGAAGACAGAAGTACTCAATATAAATATCAAAACGTGACTTACTGTGACCAGTGATCTGAAACAGTACCAACAAACCTAAATAGAAAGCAAAAAATGAGCAGAAAAGATCTGTGGGCATTTTGGCAATTCTGTATTTCAGCATCCTGTTGCAATTGTTTAACTTAACGTCCATGTATTTATCATCCGTCAGTATTGCAACACTTGTCTATTCACTACTTCATTTTAATTTAGTTTAACATTATACACTTTGACACTACATGTTTCGACCACAAACGGCCATCTTCAGGTGTCTTGATATGTTACAAATATTTTATTAAATTATGTTAAAACTGCTAATCTGTCTTAGTCCATGTTAAAATCACATGCTGTAGTTCTCTTTTCATGGTAAAACCAGATAATCCTTTAAAGTTTCTATTATACCCATGTTATTTTGGTGCATTTTATTTCACCTCACACGGGGTGTCGTCCGTTGTTCATAAATGTATGTCTGTCCAGGGTGTTTTTTTTGGGGGGGGGCAGCTTGCCCCTCACGTTCATAGCCTACTTTTCAGTGATGACTGCCATATGCCCTTGGTTTGCGTGTTTCCTCCACAGCGTGTGGTGTTGGCTCTACTAGACATTCAAGACACCAAGACTGTCCCCCAGTAGTATTCCATATTCCTGTACAAATGTGTAATGTCTAACTATTTCACCTTCCAACAGTGGTTGACTCAGCTGCATTTTGTATGGAAACAACTAGTCACCATGGCAGATCTTCCATGCCGTGCTGGCTGCCATTTCAATTTGATGTGTTAAATGTTGCACACTGCTTAGACCTCTTCTTATCATCTCCTATGCTACACTGACAAATTCCTCCACAGGAACAGATGAGCTACATTTACGTTCCTCTGCATATCTGACAAACACACTTTCTGTTTCTTCAAACTGTTAGTAATCCAGTATATAATTTCTCTTGACAACACAAAACACAGATTTCTCAATGATAGTGTGTTTTCACAGCAACACAAGAACCACCAGAAAATCAAAATATCTTCATAATAAACACTTTTTGATCAAATCTATGACACCGTCTTAACACTGAGTTCACCTTGCAACAGAAAGTTAACAAGTAGTACACAATAATACTGCCACATGTATGAGTGACTACAGATGAGGTCTGGAGTGCTAATTGGATTTATTGAACACTAACAGAGCATAACTACAAGTAACTACAGTGCTATCGCTAATTCACACACTCAGCAGTTCACAACAGCATGTACTAAGTCTTCTCAGGCTGCTTGTCTTCAGCAGTCTTCTGCTTATGGCTTCCAGCAGTGGACACTCCCTTACTCTGGGTTCCAAAAATATCCCCATGCCTCAGCTACCAGGGACTAACAGTGGCAGCTCACAAAGACTTAACTGCAGCAGTCCTCTAACTCACTCACTCACCAACCAACTTGCTCCACTTCACTGCACTGCAGTATGTGAACTGAACTCAGTCAGTCATATGATATAGCCTTGGTGCAGACCACACAGAAAACACAGTTGCCAACAGTACTTCCATTGTTGTGCACGGGTCGATGCATATCAACGGCCATGGTCTCACTGCTTGTTTTGTGGTTGTTGCCTAGCAACAGGTCTATATGCCACAATATTTACTTAAAACATAAGTTTTTAAATTAGGCCACCCTGATATCATATAACTTTCAGCAAATTGGAGTAACAAGAAGATGAAAAATGAATTAAATTATTTTGTACAGTGTATCTTCTGAGTAATAAGATACGTATTTATATTGCATTAGATTTGCTCAAAGCGTTTCTACGTAATAGCTTGGTAAAAACATTCAAAGTGCAACAGTGGAAGCTGTGTCTCAGTGGATGAATGTTATAGCTTGTTGCTAGGCAACAGTCAGCATGCCAATGAACTCACTGGGCAGGAATAACATGACATGTTTTCTGTGTGGTCTGTGCAGAGTCTACAAAATGAAGACCTGTTGTAGCTTAGATTAGATTAGATTAGAGTAGATTAATGAAGTGAAGTGAAGTGAAGTGAAGCGCAATGCAGCGCAGTTAAGAGTTAGGTGCAAGAGTGTGACCATGAAGAGAAGACTTTATGTGTAATATCTGGAGAGTGTATTTCAGTGAGACTGTTATAGTTCCTGTGTTGTAATTGCATTACCAGGAGACAACTAGTGTGTGTGTAACAGTGAATTATAAAGTGCAGATATAGCGACAGGACTATAATTACATGTAATTACTGGTGGTGTGTATAAGGAGTAAATAAACCCGTTCATCCAATCCAACACCCACATTACTAATCGCTAATACACATGACAATATAAAAAGAAATGTTTATTTGCAAATCTTGAACATCATAAATGCTACTTTTCTCTCATCTAACAAATGTTTACTTACCTAGTTAAAATTTATTTAACAACAAAACAGTAATGCTAACAACCAATACCAAGAAAATGCATACACACCTCTTGAATGAGAGCATTGTGCCGCAGAATTTTTCTACTTTTCATCACCCTAACAATGGCTGCTTGTAGATACAATTTCCTGTCCTCATCCACAGATGACAACGTCTGTTCCACTTCTTGAGGACTTTCTCGTTGTAGAGCTGCTGTGATCCGAAACTTTGTCCGTTTGTTGCTGTACTCAAAATTCAAAGTCAAGACTGTTTCAGGAGTCGGTGCCTGGAGCAAAAAAGTAAAATAAGTGAAATAACATCAAACTAATTTATATCAGGTATTTAAGCACATTCAGAATTCATGAACAATTGAATAAAAAATACTTAATCTACAATACCTGACTAAATCTTCCATTTTATTTATTTGTTGCTAATTTAGCAACATTTTCAGTAGTTTGAAATACACATCACTGAATGGTAGGATGATTAGGGAATTAATTTGAAATGATGTGGAACAAAGCAGTTGTGAGCTAATCTGATATACTACCCTGTCATATGCCTAGAACAGCTGAAGAAAATTATGAAATCTCCAGTCATGATAGCTGGTTTTCATGTTTCTTTGTCAATCCAGGCAAATGCTAATACAGTATACTCCTGCTTATCCATACTCAGATTTTCTGGTTTGTATCTGATCCATCCACCTTTATGGGTGCATCTGAAACCCTGAAGAGCACTTTCTACATTCACCCAGTTCGTCCAGCTGCCTGTATGTATGTACACAGAAGAAAATTTACTAACGGCTGTAGAGACTTTCATGAAATTTGATACTGGAGAATCTTACAAAAAATCAAAAAGTCACTTTCAATTTTCTTTTAGATTGGACAATTTTAATAACCACTTTATGTGAAGACCAACGTGCATTTCTAAGCATATCTCGAAGAGAATTCGCTAAACATTTTTCAGAATGAAAAATGTTTTGAATAAAACTATTAGGGAAAAACGGAACACACCCTTCATATTCAACACACTTGCTCCAAAAATTCTGTAGTCTACCCAATGATTCTCATGGGCCACAATGATCAGGACACCAAATGTATGGGGATTTTCTTCTTTTTTCTTCTACCCTGAAGATGGAGGCAATACGTTCCTCCAGAAAGTCGGTTAACACAATATCTAAACAGCGCAACATACCAGAAGACTGGTTTCTTCAGTACCTCTATTGTTTCATGTGTGTCAATTCCTGCAGGAACGTGATTACTGAGCCATTGCCTAGAAATGGCTCTGGTATGTTTGCTTATCTAGTGGTGATTGCATAGTAACAGCTCTACACACGACAGTATATTTCATTACAATATAACTGAATATACTGTTATAAATCATTATTCCATTCAAAATTAAACTTTAAAGATAATGAAACAAATGGTTATGAACTCATCAAAATTGCTATGCTATGCAGAGATTTTGTAACTTGCTTATGCTCTCAGAGGAACAATAATGCTGTCCATGACACTGTAACCTTATTTTAGTTGTATTATATATGGGCAAATATCCTGTTTACAGTAGAATATTTCGAAAAATTGTATATATAGTTTCATTAAATTTCAGTATATTATGTCACTTTAACTCTTCTACTGTTGGTGGTGAAACATTTGGAAGTTGGCTGTGATTACATAATATTCAACAAATTTCAGAAATCAATGTTACAGGAAACTGTTCCATCCACACCTATGAAAGAGTTAACTAACAAATTCCTGTGACCTGCTGGAGTGCACTGAAAGAACAGTCTTATTAATTACCTCTGTATTCGCTAATAGGATCTTGGATTCTATTAATGACATGAGATGTTTGCCAAACTGTTCTGAGTTCAACTGGAGAGACTCTTGAACTTCCTTGCAGGTAAGAGAATCAGTCTTCTCAAAGAGAAGTAGAATGGCCATCTGGAACGTCTGCATTGTGATCTGGTATGGCTTCTTCAGGTAACTAAGCTTCAGTTCAGCTGGAAGCCAAAGGTCAAGTCAGTTCTTCACATATGCAACTAAACTCTGAAAATGAGAAGTTAATAATTTACACGTTTCTCATACCTTGACATAAATGGTGTAACCACGTGAGCTTTCTTCCACTGAAGTGATTATGATAAAAATTCTCAAACTGCAAGAGAAAACAATATATTATTATTATTATTATTATTATTATTATTATTATTATTATTATTATTATTATTAGTATTATTATTATTATTATTAGATTCAGAACACCATGGATTAATATACGATATCCCAACTGTTCACGCATATTCCATTTTTAGGTATGCTATGAATTTTATATTTATAGATTTTATCAAAGGGAAAAAACTCAAACAATTAATTTTGTTTCCTTTAATATCCTGAACATGCCACTGGCCTTGATGTTCATTTATTGCAGATACAAATATGTTACTGAAAAACCACTCACTGCAGAGTCAGAAACTATACTTTGTACTGGTGTACACTGTATCAAACAAATTTCCAAACACCAGCTAATATGTCTTTTAATTTATGACATGTACTAATTTCCTGTAAGCGCCATTGTTGGGAAAATTAATGAAGTCTGTTTTGAACTTTACACAAAGTGTAGGTTATTCTGGACCACTGTGAACTGAAATTAAATTAGCCCAAAAATTTGCAGCGTAGATCCCGAATAACAAATTTCATTGAAATTCACACAATTTCTTCCAAGATTAAACACAAAGATATAAAGAAAGACATAACATATAATTATTTTACACACAGAACACGCAAAACTATCTCTATTAACACTCACACAATGTCATTAAATTAAATGTAATGAAAAATGTTGAGACCTATGCTCAAAGCACAAATGACATGTTTCAGTAGCAACTTTTAAGAGTAATGGAAATCACAATTCATGTAACATTCCTGAACATCTTTTGTCCACATAAAAAACCAAATAATG
Source organism: Cryptotermes secundus (assembly GCF_002891405.2). Taxonomy (NCBI): domain Eukaryota; kingdom Metazoa; phylum Arthropoda; class Insecta; order Blattodea; family Kalotermitidae; genus Cryptotermes; species Cryptotermes secundus. The sequence goes on from NW_019734365.1 coordinate 679,607, forward strand.
CTGATAAACCCATAAAGACATTAGTGATACTGAACATTCTGAACTCCAATATCTCATGTCTGGCAAATATCACAGACTAATACAGGAAAATTTATTTAAGGTCCTCTTTACAAGAGTATCTGTAACAAGCATAAGTATCGATTCTCCACACAGATGTGGTAGCTTCCTTCATCAGTATCACAATCTGTAGTACTGGCCAAAAACTTTAAAGCAAGAATAATGACACAAGAAATTAAAGTATACTCATGTAATTAAAAGTAACTGGAAAAACAAATTTTAATTGCACCCATACATCTATCTACATCTTGCTTTCTTTGTCAATATCCTAACAAACAGTAACTAAAACTTTAAGGAAGGGATACCACCGAAGTCAGGAAACTAAAGTACATTCAAGAAATAAAATTTGGAGAGGGTAAACTACTCAGCCAGATACTGGAATGTGGACCATTTAGACAAGGGTAGGACAGAGAAGGTGAGATAACAGGATCTTTACAAACTGCAAACCCATAAACAACTTTTGAATTAAATCTGCAAGTACAGTTAGTGGAAAAAGCTATGGGGAAAATGGTGGTGGCTAGTTAGGAATCATTCATTATGGCAAAAGTCATTGTTTATGAGATGATTTTCAATGTGTTTTACATTAAGAAACTAACGGTTTCAATGAATCTTGTGGCCTACAACGTGGATTTCATTGTAGTGATAATGAAATCCTCATAAGCCATGCTCATTCTATATCCTTTCATAATGTTCATGACACTGACAAATCAGAATTGCATTAATGAAGAAATTAAGAACAGATTAAATTCAAGGAATGCTTACTAATATTCCATTCAAAATCTTCTGTCTTCCAGTCCACTTCTAAAAGACGTAAAGATTAAAATATACAAAACTACAATTTCTTGTGTCCTTTTCTGTGGGTGTAAAACTAAGATCTCTCCTCATACTGAGGGAAGAACACAGATAGAGGGTGTTTAAGAACAGGGTGATGAGGATAATATTTGGTGCTGAGGAGGATGTTCGGGAGGATGGAAAAAAAATGCTTAATGAAAAGCTTGATAATTCTTACTCTCTGCCAAACATTAGGATAATCAATTCAAGGAATATGAGACGAGTGGGCATGCAGCATGCATGGAAGCGAAGCACAGATAATTTTGGTAGGAAAAGCTGAAAGAAATATGCCAGTTGGAAGATCTAGGCACACACAGGAGGATATTAAAATTAATCCTAAAGAACTAGGATGGGAAGATGCAGAATGGATTCATCTGCCTCAGGACTGATATCAGTGGTGGGCACTTGTTGACATGGTAATGAACCTTCAGGTTCCATAAAATCATGGAGATTTCTTGGGTAAGTGAGCAACTATTAGATTCTCAAGGAGCTCCATGGCATTAGTAGTTTATTTTCTACAGAGCTTTCAAGATGAAAATGTTACACACAGATAAATGAACCGCTTCACTTACCAAGCAAATACTTGGATGTACCAAGACTGAAGGAATACTGTTTAAGTTTTTCAACAAATTGCCAGCTTACCTTCAAACACCAGGAGTTAAAATTTAAATTAAATTAAAATATTCATGTATACACTAATTTCAGTTTTTTTAATGTTTACAAGTACAGGTTCTTAGTTTCTTTTAAAGTTTTTTGTGTAGAGGTTTTGTATAGTGCAACAGTGCATACCAACTAATAGTAAGACATTAGGAAAAAGAATTATCCTCTCTGTATGAACACTTCATTTCCTCTTTGCCTCTGAAATGTTTTTCTGTAGTATATTGCTAACATTCTCTTACCATTTGAACAGACTTTTCAAGTTCCTGTGGTACAGCAAATGGCGTTACTGAATTCTGTCCCAGTGGCCATGCTCCAGCCTTGAACAGTAAACAAAAATATCAGATACAGGGAAGTTTCTAATGAATGTGATGCGTTCATGGCTTCGTGCTTCACTATAATTGGCGCACAGCCAGCCACGGAGCACAAGTGAATTCTGCTGATGACTCAGCATACCCTTAACATTTGGAATGAAGGAAAGTGGTCTGTGAACAAAGGAGGTGTTGAAAACGCTATCCTCCTACATGTAAATATCTTTCACAATCAATTCCTTCATTACAGAACACATGTACAACAATCCTTCTTGAACCTACAGCACACCAGGCACCAACTTTCACTGGACAGCTTCAGCAATTGTGTTGCCGTTCTTGCACTAGACATCGAAAACTCTAAGACTCTTGAGCTAGACGTTTCGGTGATTTGGTGATTTGCTAGGTGTATATTCAAGTCTGGCCCCTACGTCATACAACTTCTCCTCAGTAAGCATTAAGCTCTTCTGTTTTTGTTTCTTGTCTATTAAGAGTCCCACTGTTCTAAGTTTATTCACCAAATTATGAATTGTCTGCTGGAAACTCTTTCATCATGAAATTTATGTCAACATTTTCGCTGACACTTTCTAGCAGATCTGTTTTTCAAGTAGGTGTCACACAAAAATATGCATTACTGTAAAGTACGAGTATACCAAACCATGTCATGCCACACTACTGATTAACTGTTAACTCCAATAAATGAACGACACTGCCCACTTTGTAACATAATACTGTGTAGAGGTCTACAGGTTGATTATTTTGCTTCATGGCCCGGTAGTGGTGAAGCACAGAGCCATGAACATGTCAACAGCTTTAAAAACCTCCCTGTATAATGAAATGATCTACTACTATCTACATAGTAACAACTAAGAGTAACCAAAGATATGCATTGAAGGCAGGAAAGCTGTATCCTGCTATCATGACTCTCACATTAGCCAAGAGAATTGCAGAAAAGCAAACTCTACAACATGTGAGATTTGAAAGCTTATATTTATTTTATTTCATGATACATGTCAGGAATTATGGTTGTAAAGAAAGATTAGCATGCAAGATGATCTGTCAGTGAAGATAAACAAGAGCAGGAAATTTAAAAGAGATCAAAGCAGTTTCATATTTCAGTACTTACAAAAGAAATCATTCAGAAATATAATTACACATGTGGCAAGGTGAGCACCAAAATTATTAATAATATCTGCCACATTAATTACATGTTATATTATATTTATTTCAGTGTGTACTGCTACAAAGTGGTAAGCAAGTAGGCAGGTAAAAGCATGGCACAAATGTGTGAAGTATCCCTTTGTTATTACAAAACAAATTTTCACGTCAGTAAACACACGGATTTTCCTGCACTAAGATTTGCACAAATTCAGCACTGCCAGAGTTGCTTAACCTTTAACGTATGAATATTAGATATATCTAACAGCAAGTAACACTCCGCTGTGGCAGCCGAATGTTAGATTTATCTAATGCAGTATACGTACACTCATTGGGTGTGCTAAGTTTGATCTTCAGGTTGAAACCACAAGAGACCCATGCAAGATCAAGTCAGTGGTTCATTCATTTGCTCAGAACAATGAAATCGTTTATTATGGTACTGGTTTTGATATTATTTATGTTTAGATATGACTGTTTATAACAGGTCAGTCAAATAGAGCACAGCTTTGTTTTGAGGAGTGAGAAGTAAATATTCACCTGAGCATGCAGATTAGTGCTACATGGGCTTGCAAGGAAATGGGTCATTTTCAAGGGTTTGTTTTCAGTAGTGAATTATCAGTCAGAAAGTCAGTGTCAGAATGTCAATTATTTATTTATAAAACATTTTTATTTTGTGTCTCGGTAGAGGTATAAAGTCACTGAAAACAACACTGCACATATGGGCTTTGTGGATAAATCTGACAGGAGGATATGGAAATAGGCAAAGAAATTGTTTTTCCACCTTCTAGACATGACTATTCTCAATGACTATTTACTGCACAAGTCATGTTGTGGAAAAATGACACATAAATTCTGCGAAATCCTAGTGCAAGATTTGATTGTACAGTTGCATGAGGCGAATATCACGGTCAGTGATGTTTCTTGGGGGGGGGCAAGTTCATCTGGGGCCCAACTGAGTCGCCTAGAGGTGAAACATTCGCAACACTGGCTATCCAAAGGGGAACAAAGACATTGTCGTGTGTTCGCTAAATAAGAAAACCAGGAGCACCCTCTTCCATTGTAAAAAGTACGATGTGTCGAGGACTGCTTCGACCAGTGGCACACGCATGTCATAGTGTGGGCATTGAATGGAGTTATCATAGACCGTGAAGTGACGCAGTTCATACTCACGTACAGCCTGAACAAAGGATTATTGTATATAGTGTGATTATTTTTTACAAAATCAACATGTCTGAAGTTTCGAGAAAAAACTATGGGTAAGTCCTTCGGAATTTCATAATATTGTCGCATGTAGGAGGGTATACGTGACGAAATGACGGATGGCTTCTTGTCACTTTCCTTCTGCTTCTGCCCTCTGTGGGTGACGGCCTCTCATTTTAGGCACCCATCCTGATTCTGGGGCCGTTCCTTCAACTGGCGGCGGCACTCCATGGCCAGTTTTCAGTCTCTAGCCATTTCTTCTTTGATTCTCTTACTGGCATCACTGTGGCATCTTTTAAGGGGACATCTTCTTTTTGTGTCACCTCAGGTTTCTTGTCCATTGAGGTCGCCTTTTCTTCTTGCAGCCAAGCCATCATCTTCACATGGTTGGCTCTAATTTCCTCTCGCAGTTGTACTTGGCCGAGTCGGCCGAGTCCTCTTGGTCGGCCTTCCTGTCTTCTTGGTCGCTATCCCTATTGGCCTCCATTCTGCCTATCTTGGTTCCATGAGTTTTCAGTTCTTCTTGCATGGACTTCATGAGTTCCAATAATTGTTCCATTTTCACAGGACAACCCTGTAAATACATACCTCAGTCTTCAATCAGATAATCGCTTCAGTCAATGAACTCCAACCAAATTGTGGCGTGTTTAAGTTTGTAACCACTGCTGAAGAATCCAATACTATCCGAGCTGCCAACTTCTGACACCAAATATGTCACGTGTAGGAGGGCACACATGACTAAATGATGGGTTCTAGTTCAGATGATTGGATTTATTTACAACTTGGTTACACGCACTCTTTTAATTACAATCAAATACAGCACTATCGCTGATATACTCAATCTCCAGTTCACCGTTGCTCACTCACTAGGATTCTCTGTCTTCCACTAGTCATCTCCAAGCAACGAATCTCCACACAGAAACTGTCACTTCAAATCACTCCAAATATTACACATCACATGTTCAGTTCTTCTTCTTCTTCCCACAGCTGCTTCACATTCGCTCCGAGAACTGACTGACTGACTGACTTCTGTTCTGCTGAATACTGACTAACACTGTCTTCGGCGGCTGCTACATTTCAACTGAACTTCTTAGTCAAGTCAAAGTCAAAGTCACATTGTGACTCGTGGTTGGTCAGTCTGTCTGTCTTTGTGTCGAGCCACAGCTGGGGCTCATGACCAGATGTTTCTTTTTAGATGAAAGTTACTGTCCTGTCCATGTGGGGCACCCTCTCTGACAAGAAGTCGGGTCTGCTGTTTGTCAGTCATAGTCAAAAGTATTAGTCCACTGTCACTATGTACGCTTATTTACAATCGAGTCCTAATATCTAGTATGTATAATATATACAAGGCCTCTGTCAGTCTAGGTTCAGTACAGCAGACTATGCCCTATTTCTAGTAGTATTCGCTACCATGGCAGTCTATTCACTTGAACAGTCGTATGCCTGACCGCCACCAAGTTTAAGTCTCTTATACATTCTGTGTCGGGCTTCGCCTTGTCCAATGTTGCAAACATTATCATTATCATGATTTTGTATGACTTCTGCTTGCTGCCCGCATAATTTTGTTATATAGGCATATACGTACAGGATTTTGAATGCCATGTGCAAATCGTGGACCGGTGTGTGCCTTGAAAATTGTCAATGGTGCGGAGAACCTTGTTTTGCAGGCACTGCAATTTCACTAGATGGATGTCTGCCGCAAACTCCCAGGTGGGACTAGCATAAGTCATTACAGATCTAATAAGAGCGTTGTGGAGGGTCAGTTTGATGTTAGCGCTCAATCGCTCACTTTTGAATAGGGAATATACTCTAATGAATGTTCATTTCCACTGTTGCCTAACTTGGCAACTGGCCGTTTGTCAAGAGTTTGTCTTCGTAGTAACTCATTCCACATCCCGTTGCCCAACAAGAGTTTGACATGTCACAATATATGTAATAAAGATGATATTTTGAATTTCATGACAAAATAATCACAGTATATTTTCATTTGTAAAAATTGCTCTTTTGTGTATATGTAGAAAATTTTATTGTTTTTCAGGCTGTTTTTAGTTCTTATTTCTATAATGCATAGAACAGAAAATATGTATTTTTTTTCTGAAAGTTTGCAACTTTAAATGCAACTTTAAAGACTTAGGGACAACAATGGAGCAGCCACCGCAGCCTTTCGGCAATTTAAAAATCCATACTTTAAAGGTTGAACTCTACTTCAGCAGTCATACAACAATTGCAGATGGTGGCCACAACTGTTAGACGTAAAATGTGCCTTCTATTTAAAATAATGTGTAAATTAAGAAACACTAAGAACGTACTACCAAAATTCATACCTGAAGGATGTATATGGAGAAACTGATTCCTAGATCTATATTGTCCAATTTCAGAAAGCTGTTGAACTTATTATTGAGATCAGACGACACAGACATGTCGGTAAACATCCGGTGTAGTTTATTAGTGAATTCATATCCACATGCTTGCTAAACAGAACAAACATAAAAATGTTTTAAAAGTAGGAACTTCTCTAATGCAAATACTTACTAATAAGTACAATACACTTTCTTTGACATTCAGTTGTTTACTACAGATTGTTTCACTGACTGCAATGTTGAAAACAATACCTATTAGAGCTTTAAGAAATTACTGTACAATGACAACTTCATATTGCAGTTTTCAAATATATATGTTTATACTTTACAGGATTAACTGCCTTGCTGTTGAACTACCTGCAGCTCCTGGACATTCCACAAAAAGTACCTGAATTATCTGAAGATTGGAAAGTGGAGAACTATCCAGGGAATTTTTAAAAGAAGAAAATGTTCAGCAATATACATTATGCATGTAATATCCTTTACATCTACATAATCATCAACTTGTTATATCTATTACCAAAACATAACCTGTATCAGTAGCATGTGGTGTGTAAACAGATGGCTTTCTGCTAGTAACTAAAACCTCACTGTTATCATCATCACTACTCACTACTGACTGTTTCTTAACAGTTTATCTTCTGTTAACATTCTAAAACATTCTTGCTGATACTATTATCATTAATTACTACTGGCTAATTATCAACATAACCACCATTATTTTCATCCAGATCAAAATCACTGCCTGCAAATAATCCATAATCAGTTCAATGAAAGCAAGAGGAAAACACCCCATAGACAGAATATACTAAAACTTGTACAAATTCATGTGCTTCTAGAGTAGCTCAGTTGAGAGAACAAAGCTAATACAAACCTCACACGTACAAGGATGAAATTTTGTAATGATGGTCTCAATAGAGCAGTTGAGAAGGAAGCATTTATATGTGGAAAGTCTGTACAATGAGAAGTCTACCAAAACTAATAATAAGTACTTTATTTAAAGATGTGTGTTAATGTACTAATCAAGCATACCTTAAGTCGATTTATCATGGCCTCCTCTGCATCCATGGATTGACTCTGAGAGTGTATCAGTCTCTTGGCTAACATACGGGCATAAAACTTCTGGAATATATCTTTATCATCAATATATTTGAAGATAGTTATACTTTGAGCTAGTTTTTCATCTATTTCACTTTCAGAGATACCTTTCGAAGATTTCTTCAGTAACGAATCACAGTATTTGGCAAGCTGTAAGAAGTATGTATATAAGTTATATGAAGCTTCAGTCTCATTATCTCATAAATAAAGTTCCTTCTTTCACTTGTCCTTATTGCTGTCTGTGTTCATGTGTTTCCATCTACTTTCTATACCCATATTTTATTTCTCTGTGTTCATGTCTTCAAATCTTCCTACATACAGTAAACTCTCAGTCATCTGGCATCCAAGCATCTGAAATTCTAGCCCAGCTGGCAAAAATGTCAACGAAGATTTACCAGTTTTATTAAGTTATTCAGAATTATAAATAAGACAAAAATATGTTCACATGCCATGCATTATTCTCCCAGCTGCAACTTGCAGCACTACCTGTCATCCTCCCTTATAAAGGTGCCATTAATATAGAGGCTAACTGAATCTGTGATCATACTACAGTACACGTATTCCAAATCTTTCACCCACCAAACCACTTCTAGATCAGGAAGCCTTTCAAGCAAGAACTAAAGCAAAAACGTGTTTTTACTTTGAATTGAGTTTCTGCAAGAGTTTTTCTCATGCAACAAGTAGATTCCTGTAACTGGAATACCCCAAGCCCCACACATGCCAAATAATGGGGAGTTTATTGTAACTGACATAGAGATATGACCTGAATGGCACTAAATTTCCAAATATATGGAAATAATGAAAGCATTACAATATTTCCTGGAAGTGGTCTCAGCTTTTAGTGAAGATACTTGCAAAAGACAACACCATTTTTGATTTGGTATGAATTTCCACTTATAAATGTGAGAAATATAAGAGTGCACAAAAGCTAAAACAAATTCTTTAAAAACATCGACGGTTTTGAAACAAACAATAAACTTTATACGTTCATTCAGATATGTTACAGGTATTACATAATATACCAATATCATCTGAGTGGCCAGGATTCAATTCTAGACACTTCAAAGACAAATATTTCTAGAACTGATTTATTCTTTCAACAGTTTGATAGGATTAGAATTGTCCCAAAAAGATGTAAAATTAAGATATCATTTTCCATTTTAGAAATTTTCTCCAACTATCCTGGGCCTAACTCTACATATTAAATGCATCAAGAAATCACTGTGCAGCACCACAGCAATATGTTTAAAAAAACAATAAATAATGTATGGTATGTAGTTACATTTTAAAAGCCTCAAGGTGATCAAAATATACAAAAAATAATCTATTCAAGAACTACATAGGAAAAATCTAAAACTGTTAAATGAAAACAATTGCTAGTCAAACTAAGAACAGCAGTCAAACAAATCCAAGTACAACAATAATCAAAATGCCTTCTACCTTGTTAAGCTGCTTATTTTTAATATAACAAAAACTTAACTCTTTTCAGTCCACCTAACACAACTACCACATAATGATAAACATGCATATATAATTCTCAGAGACATTAACACAAATCACAGAACACAAGTTCTGAGCCATTTTGGAAAGAAATATGCATTAACTTCACATGTATTCTCAACAATTTATATTGTGAACAGTTCTAACTTATGGGATATAACGATGTATAGTCCAATGAGAGATCCTCAAATCTAATGGAATTTATATTGTATTTCACAGAAAGAGTTTTTTTTAATTCATAAAAGCACACAATAATAGAAGATACTAGCACTATAAAAGAAAAATGAGTTTCTATCATATATAATACCCACCATTTCAGGAGACCTGCAGGCCATTTTGGGGTTCGGTCGATGATTAACAACAGAAGCACAGGCCTTGTCAAGGGCACCTATGAAGCTCTGATCTCCATTAAAAACATCCTGAATTAATTCCTTGTACTTCTTGTGAACAGACAACATATTCTCAACAAACTGAATATGGACCTATAATAAAAATAAAAAGTACATTACTGGTACTTCCAAATCCTACAGTATACCTATAAATACCAATGAACTTATGACTATATGAGGGGTGGAACTTTAATAGTGGCAACACTGGTGTAGACGCCATGCAACGGAACCAAATAATGTCACTTTTACCACACGTTAGATACACACCTACCTTACCTCAGAGGAAATGGACTCTCCCTTCCCACATCACGCACATGCGCAGTGATGAAAAGAACAGAGCCTCATGTTGGCTGGCGGTCTAATGTAGTGTTGTCACGATGTTTTCGAAACAGGAACAATGGAGTTGGATAAAGATTGAATGTGCCAGAGGCCGTACAGCACAACAGTGTTATCAAGGTCTTCAAGAGGCTTGCGAGGAATCTGCATCACCTTACAGAACAGTGGCAATGTGGGTAAAAGCCTTCAACAAGGGACGCCAAAATGTGGCAGACATGCGTCGGCCAGGTTGTCCTAGTGTCAGTGAAGAAGAAGGGTATGCTCTTTCCGCGTTACTGGAGAGTGATCGACACCATACGATTCATGAGCTGGCCCAAGAGACAGGATTAGTGCATATGATTAGGCTTCACATTCTGAAGGAACACCTGGGCATGACAAAAATTGCATCATGATGGGTTCCACATGATTTGACAGAAATACAGAAATGGCTACGATACGATGCTGCTCATAACCACCTGGAGCGCTATGAGCGCGAAGGAGAGGGTTTCTTATGCCGTATCATTACTCTGGATGAGACATGGGCCAAATCATATGAGCCACAAATGAATCGCCAATCGAATGAGTGGCGTAATTACGGGTCACCACGAAAATCAAAAGTTCGTCAGAACCAAAGCAATGTGAAAGTTATGGTGATTCTCGTGTACGACTGTGATGGTGTTATCCTATCGCATACCATTCCCCAACAGCAGATCGTCAATGCGCAGTATTACTGTTCATTTTTGGAACACAACCTGTGACCAGCTTTGAGAAAGAAGCAGCGACACTTTCTGCAGAACCCACCCATCATTTTGTAGGACAATGCTCGGCCGTATGCAGCACAAGCCGTGGCTGATTTGTTCGATCAATGGAGCTTGGAAGTGCTGTACCATCCACCATACTCCCCGGACTTAAACTCTTGTGACTTTGACTTGATTCCTAAGATGAGGGAACCACTTCATGGCATTTGCTTCAGAACTGTTCCAGAGATTCTTCAGGCAGTAGACTGCTCCATTCAAACTATCAACATAACAGGCGCTGCTAAAGGTATCCTACAACTTCCACATCACTGGCAACAGGTGCAGATTTAGATGACTACAATTTGCTGTGTGATTATTTTTTTCTAATGACTAATACTTGAATCACTGTTGATGCCCATGCACTACAGAATATGTATGGATTAGATGCTAAAAGATGATGCAGCTGAAGGAAAATAAATTATCAAAAAGTGGAAACCACAGTTTTTAATAGAACATCAGATGTTAAATGTGTTGCCAATTTCATTTGGTACATTTAACACCTCAGCAGGAGTAGTTCTTATGTTACAAAAATATCTGTTAGTTATCTTAAAGCATTTACATTTTTACTTACATTATCACCTTTAAGTCCTCTTACAGTCTCCAGTCCTTGTGCCTTTATGTGTTCAAGAAGCTCTACTATCAGTACACCAATGCCATCTTTCACTGATCGGAGCAGTGGGTACATATTGGACAGATCTTTGCATCTCTCCTCTCGCACCATTGCCTTACACTCACCATGTAGGAAAGCCAAATGATCTGCCACCATATGTTGTTCACAGCGAGCTTTTACTTTATCAAATGAACTAAAATGAGGAAAAGAGAATGAGATTTAAAGTAGCAATGCCAAGTGTACTCATTTATCTGCCAGGGAAAATTCAAATTTGGAAGAGGACACAGTAGTGAAAACTAATTTTCTACTAAAAATGATGATGTAAATCACCAAATTTAAAACAAACTCCGTGGTTTCAGTCCACAGGCAAACTATACCGACCAAGCGACTGCCACTTGTTGACGAAGTTAGTGCCAACTTTAGAGGATAGAAGATGTCACGTTGTCAGCGCAACGAATCCCCAAGGCCGTTAATTTTGGTTTCTAGATTGGTGACGCTATTTCCTTGAAACAGCTCCTCAATTATCCTCATGAGGCTGAGTGGACCCTGTTCCAGACCCACCACCATTCAGAAAATCTGGTAGGGCCAGGGATCAAGCCCGGACCTCTGGATCTGTAGCCAGGAATTCTGACCACTATGCCACAGAGGCAGTCAAATCACAAAATATGTGTATCAGAATTTCAGACAATGTTACAAATACATATATGAAAATGAAATTTCTTGAACGCTATTCTTAAACATTTCAGCACAGCAACACTTCAGGTGTTAGCAAGGCCCACATTCATTCATTCATTCATACGTACATACATACATACATACATACATCACATCAAAAAGCACTTTGCTCAAAATGTGTGATTATTAGATAATATAATGAACATATGAATACCTCTTTCAACATTTAATCATGCTTTTAATCATTGTCACACTACATATTCTACTACTACTTTCAGAAAACAATGCACTTCTCTCACTGAACTTCCGTCTGCTTATACAGTCAGATATTTTTTTAACATTGTGAATGTGGGATGAATTCAACACCAGACAATATTTACTAGCTACTGTAAACTGTTGTACTCTATGTAACTCTTTTGTGTTCCATGTTATCCACCTGATGGTGGTTTTTGTAGCACTTAAACTTGTAACAGAGTAATATTAATACTTTGTTTTTGTGTAATATATTGTAATGTGGATGCAATGCTCGTTAAACACCCCCTCCCCGCGGTGACCTAACAGGGGAAACCGTGGTTGCTATGCAGCAATAAACAACTCTCGGCAGCGTTGCCCAACAACGCCTTTGTAAACACAGTGTCACACAACAGGGGAGCCCGTGCAGCGACTCTTGCTGGGCAATCGGTAAACACGACGTCACACAACACTGAAAGCTATCATCTAACTGTTCTCTGTGTTGTCTGTGCCGAGGCTAAATAAGGAGCAGCAAACACTATTCAGTAGTGAGTGGTTAGTAACCAGACAGTTAAAATGTAGCAGCTGCTAAAGTCAGTTGCAGTCTACCATTCGTGGGAGGAAGTAATTGTGATACTGCTGATGGCAGTGTGTAACTGTGAGTTGTATACATGTACGAGCAAATGTGAAATAAATTCACTATATTCAATATGGCGTAAAGTTATTTGCCACGTTATATATCCAAAAAGTGACAAATTGGTGTCAGAATTGCTTTATGAACTTGAACACGCCACAAGTTACGAGTGTTACACTGCCACAAGATGAAAATTGAAGAAATATTGGAATGCCTGCTGGCCGCCCAAGAAGATTTCATGGCAAAATTAGACACCGAATCGAAAGCCTGGCGAGAAGAGATGGCCGCAGAAACAAGAACTATCCAAGCAGAGATGAAAGCCATTGAAGCGAGCACAGCCGCCATGCAAGAGAAGAGGTTGAAAGCCAATATGAATGCCTGGCAGGAAGAGACAACAGCCTGCCCAGATGAAATGGAGGCAAATCTAGAGAAGCTGGAGACAGACACAAGGAAAAAAAAAAAAAGAGGATATCGTGGAACGACAGAAGATTCCTAACGAAGAAACAGAGACAATGTCCTGCCAATAGATGGAGGCACGGCTAGAAGAAGAGCCGACCTCAGTGAACAGGAAACCTGAGGTGGCCCAACAACGAATGGTACCCACAGAAGACGCCACAGTTATCCCAGTCGGAGAACCAAAGAAGAAAAGGCGGAAGGACCAATAACTGGCTGCGGAGTGTCACCGCCAGATGAATGAACGGGCCCAGTGTCAGGATGGGTGCCGAATAAGAGGACTTGCTGTCGCCAGCAGAGGACAACCCACCATGCGAAAGTGGCACGGCAGACAAAGTAAACCAGCAGAAAGATTTCCGGTCGTCCAAGAATCGCCTGAAGCAAGAGAAGCATTGGTAGGAGAAATTGTATCAGGACCAAGAATGAGGAAAGAATCCAGAGACTCAGAGAAAGAGTGCGGATTCTCCACAAAGGAAGAAGAGGAATAAAGAACATAGGCGGCAGACAGCCACTATGCCAGAAGAAAAAGGTGCCAACCAAGAACGCCATTAGAGGGTGCAGATCAGGACAGCGATCGCGCCTAGGAGGGAGAAGAACTCGTAAGAAGACCCCCTACAAGACTGTCAATGTGAAGATCATGAAGCGAATTACCAGCTTTACTGCTGGGTTGCTACCCATCAAAAACTGGAGACTATGGAGGGGTCAACCCCCTCCAAAAACGAAAAAGAAGCAGAGCACAGAAGAGGATCCGGTAATGTAGAAACACCGGCCTCCCTGGTATGAATGAGGACAGATTAAATGTGAGGAGTGCATGTGATACAACTGGATCTTCTGGCACGTTAGCAGGAAACCGCTCGAGACAAGCTGGTCTTAGAGAAGGAGTGGATGTAGCGGTTGGAGAGCACAGCAACGGGAAGAAAAAGGAACAGGGATGTACCGTTTGGCTGTTCGGGACGAACAACCTTTAGGAGGGAGCAATGTGACGTGGATGACTCAATGCTCATTAAACACCCCCTCCACCACAGTGACGTAACAGGGGAAACCGCGGTTGCTATGCAGCAATAAACAACTCTCAGCAGTGTTGCCCAACAACGCCTTTGTAAACATGGCGTCATACAACAGGGGAGCCCGTGCAGTGACTGTTGCTAGGCAATCGGTAAACACAACATCACACAACACTGAAAGCCATCATGTAACTGTTTTCTCTGTTGTCCATGCCGAGGCTAAATAAGGCGCAGCGAACACTGTTTAGTAGAGAGTAGTTAGTAACTAGACAGTTAGAATGTAGCAGCTGCTAAAGTCAGTTGCAGTCTAGCATTCGCGGGAGGAAGTAATTGTGATACTGCAGATGGCAGTAATTGTGTAATTGTGAGTTGTATACGTGTACGAGCAAATGTGGAATAAATTCACTATATTCAATACGGCGTAAAATTATCTGTCGCATTATACACCCAACACGTGACAATATATATACAGAGTGCCCCAGGAGGAATGTGCCAGACTTCGGGAGGGTGTTCCTTATGTTAAAGTATGCCGATATAACTCCAAAACACCTGTGTCCAAAGGTGAACGGTTACGGAGATAATGGCCAGAGAAGTGTGAAACTTTGACAGGTGTTACACACTTGTTGATTACCAAATACATATTAAAACTGCCAGGAATATGTCATTTCTGTAATGTTAATAATGTACGTAACATCAAACTAACTTGTGAGTGACATGAAGCCATTAAATTGAACTACAAATAAATGTGCACGCCATGTCATAGTTGTCGTTAGGGTTCCAAGCACTATACATGACACATGAATTGCAAGCACTGACATAACATGGCTGACTGCACATTCTGGTATGTGAGTGTGTGCGGCTAGTGAGAGCCGTTATCACCACACTCAAGGACAAACATCAATAAAACTTGTCAGCTGACAGGGACAGTGCGTGGACCCACCAGAAGACCACACTTTTCTCAGGCCATTATCTCCATAACCATTCAACTTTGGACAAAGGTGTTTTGGGTTATATCAGCATACTTTAACATAAGGAACACCCTCCCAAAGTCTGGCACATTCCTCCTTGGACACCCTGTATATATACACTCTGAAACACTGTATGAATCAAAACAAACATCAATGTCTCTTTTAAAAACACTACATAAAATTAAAATGTTATACTGAATTTAAAAATGAAGTACCTAGAATGTAGAAACTTGTTGCTCCGAAGTGTCTCTTCTTCTAGTCGTTGGATAACTCGTTCCATGTACTGACTTACATCACACTCCTGTAGCAATTTACTTGCTTCTCGCTTGTAGTACTCACCACTTGCCTGTAGAAAAGGTGCCTCAAATATTTCCTGATACAGCTACAAAAATAAGAACAGTAATGTAATTAATAGCAATGAATATGGTTAAAATTATAATATATTAAAATGCTAAATCAACAAATGCATGACATACTTCACTTTAGAAGTATACTGAACATTAACAAACACAATTGAAGTTCTGAGGTGTTCTATTTTCATGACCACAAAATATAATAAAACAAAATCTAAACTGAGGAAACACACTTTGCATTTAAATTGGGAGTTCCACATGTGTGCTTCTTGTTATCCATCACACATCGAAGATGAGATCATTTTGATCTTTCTCTCTTTCTGAGATTTCCATAATGGGAACTATTTACATTGATATGCTTAATTTTTCAACAAGTGAAAAAAAAAAGGATGGTGAATTTCCCCCTTTTAGCAGCTGTTCAAACTACTCTAAATCAAAAGTTTCCAGACTGCAGAATGGGAAGAGGTATCCCAGTTTTACTAGTCCATTAATTTAACATCATGGCATCCTTGTAATTATAGCCAATGCTGATACATTAAAACACAGGTTTCTGATGGTTACTGAATCCAGAACTGTCTGTCATCTCAGCATCTGCAGCCTTACAAAAGGTGCACATACTGAACTTCACTAACACACATTTTAGATCCATGCAATCATTTTTGTTTTTCATAAATCATGCATCATGTTTATAAATATATACCAACTTGGAAGCACTGCACATATGAATGAGCAGCTACCCATGTGCTTCAAAAGTGGTAACCAAAATCTAAAACTTACCTCTAGTTTTCCTTTCCTTTTGTAATCCTCAACGCTAACAAATGAGTTGATTACTCCTTGAACAATATCAGTAATGTTCGGGCTTGCTTCGCCTAGACGATCATAATGGATTCCTTCAAGGAGTAAATTAACTAAGTTCTCCTTCAATGGTTCCACCATGTTCTTCTTCCAGATTTCTAGTCCTACATTAGGAACAACAATGTGAAATAATCATGAACCTTCCAAAATACTTGGACAATCAACTATAATTAGGTATTCAAGGGTGCATATCATAAAATAATAGATAAGGGATAAAGATAATACAAAAGATAAGAAAGGAAATGTATTCCTACCATTATTATTCAATTCAATTCAATTCTTTATTATTTATGTACTGAGCCAACAGCTGCAAGGCCAATTACAGACTTAGCACGGTGTAGATAGAAGTAGTTACATACTGGACAAACACATGATTAAGTTAAAGAAGAATTAAATGTAAATATTGGAGGAAAACAAATTAATGCATATAATTAAACAAATAAAATAATAATAATGTCAACATATAGGGAGGCATGCATGACGAAATGACGGGTGGTAGCTCAGATGATTGGATTTATTAACAGCTTCGTTACATGCACTCTTTCAATTACACTCAGATACAGTGCTATCACTGATTCACATACACCTCACAATCCACTGTTGCACGAACACACTAGTCCTTTCTGGATATTGAATCTCAACGCAGAAATTAGCGCTTCAAATCACTCCAAATACTGCACATGAGATCTTCCTTTTACACTCCCAGTATCAATGTGCCATCACACACATAAAGTCTTCTAAATCACACATGACATCCTCACAGGCAACCTTCTCTATACCATATACCACATCATTTATCCGGGTGACTACCTCTGCCCCCCTTTCTTGAAGAGTGCTTGTCCCATGCAGCTCCATGGTAATCATCCTCTCACATTCTCTCTCTCATTCAGTCTCACTGGGGAGGCTGGGGCTCCTCCTCTGTTTCATGGTTCTTTTTCATTTTGGAGGGGGTTGAGCCCTCCACAAGGTCCAATTCTTGATTTCCCACAACCAAACAGTATATCTGACCATTCACTTGGCGATCTACAGTCTCGTAGTTTTCGTGAAATTCATGCCAAATTTCCGCTTATACCAGTTGTCATTTGTTGTATGTGTGACCCGACAAATAACTTCAAGCAGGTCTTGGATTTGGCAAATGTTTATTAGGCACTCGCTTTTACACTTACACAATTCACAGTGTCCCTATTATTGTCACCTATAATGTCCTCTAGACTCTTCATCATCACAATTTTCGTTGCTCTCAGTCAAGTGTTCTTGGCGACTGCTACACTTCAACTAACTCATCTGGTGCACTGATCCTCCTTACATAGGCCTCTCACGGACCACAAAGAAAACAGCCTATATTATTGGAACGTGTTTATCAACCGATTGCATAGTAACAGTCGTGGCATGGACTCCATAGAAAACACTGCATTCCCATTGTTAACTTGCATGTATTTGGTCATGAGGTGTTTCACAGTCAGTTACCTAGCAACACTGTGTCCATCCACGTTACATTATCATTTTCACAAATCTAAGGGCCGCGCCATACCTCAAGCAGTTAGTAGCTGGCTTCCCACCGCGGCAGCCCGGGTTCAATCCCGGGTCTGGACAAGTTGGATTTGTGGTGGACAAAGTGGCGCTGTTTTCTCCGAGCACTTCGGTTTCCCCTGCCAGTCTTCATTCCACCAATTGCTCCACAATCACCCTCACCTATCATCTGGGACTGGTACAATAAGCCAGAAGTGGCTGCACTACAAGGGACTTAGTCCCACCCCACTAGTAATAAAAAAAAATAGAAAAATTACAAATCTAAGTTGCTTTGACAATTGAGAAATGAAAAGTATAGATATTCAGAGAGAATAATAATAATTCAGTTTAACTGTTGTTTATGTTCATGCAAATAATAATACTAACAATTTTTTTTATTGCTAGTGGGGTGAGACTAAGTCCCTTGTACTGCGGCCAATTCTGCCCTATTGTACCAGCCCCAGATGATAGGTGAGGGTGATAGTAGAGCAATTGGTGGAATGAAGATTAGCAGGGAAAACCAAAGTACTCGGAGAAAACCTGCACCAGCACCACTTTGTCCACCACAAATCCCACTTCACCAGAACCGGGATCGAACCCGGGCCACAGCAGTGGAAAGCCAGCAACTAACCACTTGAGCTATGGCGCGGCCTATAGTAACAATTATACCACATTTAAAAATCGTTTGAAGGGAACATTCCTAGCTCCAAATACGTTAATATTTATGCAGAGAACATTAGCAGCTGCTGCACATCTAGCAGAGGGACAATTTTTACATGAAGAGCAGACACTGAACAATGAAAAGTCTCTGATATACTGAGCAGGAACTTTGAGAACAACAATTTCCAGAACAGAAGGGCAGAATTTCAAACGAAAGTAAACTTGAGTAAGAAAAAGAGCTTTAAGAAGATGTCTCCTAATATGTAGAGTATGCAATTTTAACCCCTCCAAAGTAAGGGAATAACAATAGTGGACCTGAGGATAGAAACGATTAAAACAAAGCGCCACAAACCTCTGCTGAATGCATTCCAGCTTGTTGGCATCAGTTAACACAATTTAATTCCAGACTACGGACGCATATTCAAGTTTGGATCTAACTCATACAGTGTACGACCTGAGCATACAGTCTAGAGATGAGAAATTGAAAGCAATGCCACAAACTAGACCCAACATTTTAACACAGTGAGAGAAAATATAATTGACATGGTCATGGAAATAAAGTTTAGCATTAATAAACACTCCCAGGTCTCTTATAGAATCGGTCCAGGTTATAGACAATTGACAAAGTTTATAATCATAGATCAGTACATTTGTTTTCCTGGAGAAGGATATAACTTTAGTATTACTGATGTTGAGTTTCATACAGTTAGCAATGCACCAACCTTGTATAGAGTTAATGTCAGACTGAAGTAGATAGCAGTCCTTTGAACTAACAGTTCAGTAAATTTTGATGTCGTCAGCAAAAAGTAGACAGAGTGGGCAACTGCATCACATATGTCATTAACGAACACATTGAAGAGAAGGGGTTCCATGACAGATCCCTGGGAAACACCGGAGAGAACTTCAAAAGGCAAGGAAAGAACACCAGAAACATGGACGTGAGATTTCCGATTGGATAGGTAATTGCAAAACCAGTTTACATAACTACCAGAAAGCCCAACAGCACTAAGATTACGAAGAAGAAGAGAATGTGGGACGTGGTTGAATGCATTGCTCAGATCAAAATAAACTGCATCAGCGTGAGATAAGCTTAGATTAAAGATACATTTAAGAATAGGTAGAAATATATCAGTATAACCCTCAACAATGAATCCAGGAATATCATCGACTCCAACAGATTTAGACGGTCTCAGGCACTTAATGGCTTTGACGACATTAATTAACAAATATACAGTTAAGTAAACAAACTCATTCTGTAATACTTCACCAATCTGTAAGTCTTTTAGAAGCAAGTGATGAAGTTAAAGCAGACAATGTTCCTTCTCCTAAGCATCATACAACGAAGGCATATTGACGGAGGGGAAGAAAAGCTTCAGACATTCTTAACCTTGTTACCAGAGAGTGGTCAGTGAGCAGTCTCGTGCTGTGACCACTTGTCTCTTCAAGGAAAAAGCCCTTATTACCCACTGGGTCTGTGGCTGGATGGTCCCTGGAGTCAAGAAATATAAATTTCTGCCCGTGTAAGGAACAGAACTTAGTCTTCCAGCACATTTCCACTACAACAATTACCTTCAAAGAACAGAGGCCTTAAATAGCTAATATTTGCTCAGCTAGTCAAGAAATTTGTCACCTTTAATGGAACCTGAAGACTCAACACCATCTTTACACGAGCCTGCCACTAACTAATTCCTATCCACAGCCAAATGAATCCAGCCCACAACCCCCACCATACACCTTTCTTTAATAATCATTTCAAATTATCATCCATTTATGCATAGCCACTATAACAGTAACATATAAATCAAAACTGTTTACATGACAAACCTAGTTCTCCAATCTCCATCTGCTCCTGAGTATCAGGTCCAAGGGTGCCATAAATTACTTCTGCATCTGATAATTTCTGCTTCTTAATGTGCTGCTGATTCAGATATCTGGAATAACAATAAACATGGTGCAAAGGCATAATTTAAAAATTGGTGCAATTTGCTATATTAAGTACTGTTGCCAGATATTTCAATTTAATATTTTAACTTCATTTAATTATGAGTAAACTGCATGAACCACATAAAATGTAGATTCTTCATTCCATTATTTTATAGCACCAGATTGACCGTACAAGATATGGATGGAGATAAGGATGGAGAAGGAAGCAATCATGGGCTATTTTAAGGCAATATCCTGACATGTCCATGGAGGAAATGAGAAAACCCATAAAAGCTGGAACCAAGATACAACTTGAACTGGGTACCTACTAAATGTGAGGCTTGACAAGAGCAGTGCTGTACAAACCTATGTGGCTCCTAAGATCTTTGTGACAAAGCCGTGTGTTACTGTACGGCAAAACAACCATAATCATATCAAATGATGCTTATTGATTAGCAATGCTCCTGAATTTTGGAGGTCAAGAGATTAAATATTGCCTAAGAAATGTTATTCTAATACTGTTCTTGGTTTTCTCAACCCCCGATATATTCGTATATCTTAAATATGGCCACAATCTCCTCTATATATTAAGTCCACTTCTGTAATCACACTTGTCATTTCTCATTTAATAATATGACAACAGTTAACAAGGGGTCATCAAACAAGACAACTCATCACGAAATATATTTAAAGATGCAAATAATTTTGAAGTAAGAATCTTATTAACCTATGAAAATGAGAAAGAATGAAATATATATATATATATATACACTTACTTATATATTTTATAGGGCTGCCAACAGATGTGTTAAAAGACTATATACAAATAATTCCTGGTAATATGTTCACATATAGCAATCAGTTATTGCATTTACACCAAGAGTAATTAATATACAGTACCAAATTTCAAATCCCTAGCCAGAATAGTTCATTAGTTATTGCAATAAAACTGAAACCTAAATACAGACAGCCCATGCAGCCACCATATTGCTGTCTTTATATTCTACAAAACAAAATCACCTCAACAAAAATTGCATATTTTGTCAAAGATCTAATACTTTTCATCCTTTCAGGACCTTATATTACATAGTGCTAATGCTACTCACACCATTTAAGTCTGTGACTTGCCTATGTTCTTATTACTAATTGTAGGAAAATAAAAAGCATGATGTTTGGGGGTGGCTTCAAATGTCATAACATTCTTACCAAATTTTATGGAAATCAGCAAACTCCTTCTAAAGTTTACAAGGACACACACAGGAAGGTGGACCTCACGTCTACTTTCCTCCCGTAAAAGAAAGGAGAACAGCCTAATAGTGAACCTATTACAATTAACAGAGAGCGCATTTGAAATTGCTAACTCTTTTTAGGTATTACTGTTCAACAAATTCCTGAATAATGCAACTATTTTTTTTATTGCTAGTGGGGTGGGACTAAGTCCCTTGTACTGCGGCCACTTCTGGCCTATTGTACCAGCCCCAGATGATAGGTGGGGGTTATTGTGGAGCAATAGGTGGAATGAAGATTGGCAGGGGAAACCAAAGTACTCGGAGAAAACCTGCCCCAGTGCCACTTTGTCCACCACAAATCCCACTTGACCAGACCAGGGATCGAACCCAGGCCGCCATAGTGTGAAGCCAGTGACTAACCGCTTGAGCTATGGTGCGGCCCTAATGTAACTATATATAATACTTTACTCTCAATGGGCGAGGCTTCTGAGATCTACATTAACTCTTTCAGAGCTTCCAAGACATTTTATACCATACACTAGTTCCATATATAGTCTGGACAAGATATCTTGCAAAGGTATGAGTTTCACCTAAGTTATGTACATTTAAACTAAAATCATACCCATGGATATGTCATATCAAAATCAACACTAAGACAGAATCTAATGATTGTGCTATCTTTCACAATATTCTGTGGTCTACAAAAAACAGTACACAAAGTGTAAAAGCCAGGCTTCACAATTTTAGTAACCACATGGCAACAACGCAAAACTGTTTTGGTAAACAAGCAAAAGATTAATCTGCCATTCATTACATGAATTGGAACATAACAGCATTACTTTAAATCCCCAATGTCCAATGTTTCTACATGCACCACCAGCTTTAAAATACTAAAACTCTGCATTCTGTCACAAAACATGATTGTGTTTTGTATGGTTCTCATAATAAACAGTGACTCTTTCCCTAAACAGGATTAACTGGTTGATCTTTGTAGCATAGACATAATGTACTTCTTGTGAGGTATGAACTGAATTCTTGTTTTCTAGAAGGAATTCAGTTTTAAATGGATTAACTGCACTACTACCACAGTAAATAAGCAAATAAGTAAGGATTATGGAAAGTACTGTAGACTTGTAAGGGTCATTTTTTTTCTTTCATAACCTTCACTGTCCACTGTCCTATTAGCCAAGATTTGTCTTTCAAATACCTATAACTTTCTCCATACAGAGGGGCTCAAAAGAGATATATACACACTTCAACATACAAAATATCTACTTATATAAGTTACTGATAATCCAAATTTGATACACAAAAAAGAGGATGATTTCAACAAATGTTAAACTAGAACAAGTTTTCAAAGTGCCACCTTTAGCTTGTAGACACTTCTGAGTTCACCAGACTACTGCACAAGCAACCATGGCCAAGGTATCCACAAGAACTGTGGCACACAACATTTCAATTTCTTCCCCTAACATCTCCAGTGTCCAGCACTTTCTGTGATACACCACATCCTTTGGGGACCCCCACAAGTAAAATTTGAGGGAAGTTAAATCAGGTGAGATGGAGGATACTCAACACTATCTCTTCATCCTATCCACTGACTGGTAGGGTTTCACCAAGCTAGCTTCAGACATCTCAGTAGTAGTGTGGTGGTGCACGATCCTGTTGAAAGTAAAATGACTCATTCCCAATAGAGCTGATGCTAGCTATCCCTGTAACAGGCCATGAAGGACAACAGGGTTGTGAGACATCAAGGCTCCCACATTTTCTAGACAATCAGCTCACATATGACAGTCAGGTTGTCAGCCATATGTGCCAGCCACCCTTTACCTCCCAGGAAGAGTCCTAGTTTTCAGATTTGTTTGAGGCTAATTTGACCCCAGGGCCATAGTGCAGTTAGAAGGATTGGGTCAACTGAAAAATCCAACGACCTCATCAGGATTTGAACCCGCAACCTTCCGGCTTGTAGCACAGTGCCTCAATCAACTACACTATTGCATGTTCCCACAGAGCAGATGAATGGCACGTAAAATGGATGTCCAAAGCTTGCTGAGGTACACATGCCAGTAACTGTTCCTTCAAAAATAATGGTCAATTAAACCCCTGCATGACAGTCAACACCAGGTGAGTCCTGGTAATTAATCTCCTTGTCCACATGAAGCTGTGGATTTTCAGGAGTCCAATAGACACAATTATGGCAATTCACTATACCATTAAGCTTAAATGTTGCTTCAACATACCAAACAATTTTGTTCAAGAACTCCTCATCCTCGTGTACCTTGCGTTGAAACCACTCACAAAACTGCACTCTTCAATCAGGATCATCTTTATTCATGGAATAATCTTCATTCCATCAAACTCTCCATAACCATAACCACCCAGGATATATATCATTCGAATCATAATTTTATTATCTTTGTATACTATTATATCATTGTGTTATATATTGTATTATTATTATTATTATTATTATTATTACTTATTGTATTGTAAAGTATTGACTTGTCCTATATCATGTACAATGATCCATGGATATGATATGAAATAAATAAATAAATAAATAAATAAATGTAATAACCTTTGGGTGTAAACTTTCCATTTAGGACACTTTAGAATGCGTTGTACATTTGATTTGCTAATTCCTGTCTCCTGTGCACAATGTTCTGCAGACTTTTGTGCTGATTGTGTAAACTGTTCCAACTCCACAGTAGAAGAGGTGGGACTCATTGTTGCGAAAGGTCTCCCAGATCTTTGCTTTTGTACATCATGCACTGTACCACTGCTCTCAAATCTGTCACAAATGCATGCAACTGCTTATTGAGTTGGTGGTACTGCTGCTAATTCACACCACCACTGTCCTTGCATTTTGCAAACATTTCCATATTTCCAGTACCACTTCAAAATTATCATGTGTTGTTCAAATGACAACTGTTCCATTGCCATTTTCTTTGACAGTCCTGCCATGGGGCACACAGCAGTGTAGTTGATTGAGGCACTATGCGACAAGCC
Source organism: Cryptotermes secundus (assembly GCF_002891405.2). NCBI lineage: Eukaryota > Metazoa > Arthropoda > Insecta > Blattodea > Kalotermitidae > Cryptotermes > Cryptotermes secundus. The sequence goes on from NW_019734365.1 coordinate 704,390, forward strand.
AGAAGGTTGTGGGGTCGATTCCCAATGAGGTCACTGGACTTTTCAATTCACCTAATCCTTCCAGCTGCACTATGGCCGTGTGGTTGACTCGGCCTCTAACAGTAATGAGTACCAGCAATCTTCCTGGGGGTAAAGGGTGGCCAGTGCATACAGCTAAAAACCTCATTGCCTCTGTGAGCCAATTGTCTAGAAAATGTGGCAGCCTCAACATCTCACTATCCTATGGGCCTCCACAGCCTGTTACTGGGATTGCTTTTCCATACCTCTTTGTTTGTTTGTTTTTTTTTTTTTTTTTTTTTTTTTTTTTTTTTTTTTTTTTACCTGTCATTCGATAAGGTGGCTCTGGCATTCAGGTGGCCAGCACCATCTTTTGAGAGGGTATCACACTACACACTGTAAATTACAATTCAGTCCAACTTTGAAAATGTCCAGTAAATTACAATTCAGTCCAACTTTGCAAATGTCCATAGAAAACCTCTATTAAAGTGTATGTACTTTTCTTTTGGCCCCAGTGTATACTATTATAAAAATAAATAGTTTATTCAAGGTCTCATGCATTAGTCTAATTTAAAGATAAAGGTAAAGTTTGTTGATTTGGAATATAATACCTGTAATAATACTATCCTGTCTTTAATTTTCTGGGATTAAAGAACCCTTCATAAGAAACAGGATTCCTAACCACCTATCCTGAAACTTCAAGAGAAGAGGATACTGAAATTTGGAAGAAACTTGTACATATTTTGTCTGTGCAAAACCTTTTGTAGTTTTAGCAGCATTACAGGACAGCATGATTTTGTAAAAATTTCATGAAAAATTTCTGAAGGGCCCTATTTTGGGGCATACTGACCCCCAAATACAGTACTTCAAGCACTGTGATATACCGTTGCTAATTTTACAGATAGGCATGTTATATTTTTAAAAAATATTCCTAAAGAGCAAATCCTTAACCTCAAAGGAATTTTTATATGTAACTCACTTTGCCTACAAATTATCTCCAAAATTGTTTCACTGACATTACAGTATTTATTTTACTGAGGGTTCCCTATGCCCTAAATTTCAATTTCCCTCTTGGAGGATATGGGTTGTATACATTGAAATATAGCAGGTAAATATTTCTTGCAGATGGCATAAACGGATCCTAAGTTATATCACCATTAATGTATGGATTCAGAGATCGAACAAAGTGTGAGAAACAGTCAGTTTGAGCTTAAGACACAGTTTCAAAATGTATATCTCACCATAAGTACTCAATATGCATATCTGTAACAGTCCTTTATCAAAATGCACCTTAGTATTAAGCTGAACTCCAATTATTTTATTATTTAAATTTCTTTATCAATACTGAAATGATATACTATGCCCATCAGAGATAATCCTGGGGCATAATATTAGGATATTCACAGTCCTCAAATATCACAGATTCACTTAAAAGAATAGAATAAAATTGCAAAAACTGTCCTTTTTTTTTTCATTTCATGCATCCTGTTGTGTTTTAATCAGATTTCACTGTCCACCTCCCTTAAAATATGGTGTATTTGATCAATATATTTTCCATGACAGAACCTTGTAGTTTTTCTTCAAAAGCTTCCCTATAACAATACAACCCACTTATACAAGCAACTGATTTTTACATTACAATATTTTATGCAGCAAACTTCCATGTAGCATTATTCAATTTCAATTTATTTCAAATTCAAAAATAGATCCAGATACAGGCTGGGAAACAACCATTGGATATAGAATGAGTCACGGATCAAAAAACAAACATTCTATTCCCACAGGAACAAGTCAAGGCATTCATAATATAAAACAAATAAAAAAGAACATATCAACCATATATACAACAAAACTCCCCCAATTTACAAAAACAACGCAGAACCAAGACATCTTAATCTACTTATATATCAAATTGTTAATATTCAGAATTAACTTGACTTGTCATATATCATGTACAATGATCTACAGTGACGAAATAAATCAATCAATCAATCAATTTTATTATATAGCTCTCAAAGGTTTCAGGCGTCAGTACAAGCTCTTTTTTCATTTTCATTACTCATCTATTATTTCCATAAAATCCAATACTTTAGGATGTAGAAAAGTCATTTTAGATAAATAAGCAGTACAAAGAACTAAGTCAAGACATAAGAATAGAACCAGAATACAATTAATCTTACCGACTAGTATATACAAAAAATTCAACCACAGTATAAAATGGGTGACAACTCAAGAATTCTTTTAATTTTAATTTAAACCGTTTAATATCTTTATATAATTGCTTCAAATTTAGTGGGAGACAATTGAATAGTTTGATGCCCATATAATATGGGCCTTTTTATATAATGATAAACAAGTTGAGGGTTGATGTAGATTTGAATATCTGTCTAGTGTCTCTATTATGTATATCAGATACATAATAATATTGATCTATGCTATCGACCACAAAAGACATAGTGAATAAATATACAAAGATGAAAGAGTAAGAATTTTTAGAGTACTGAATATCGTTTTACATGAGTTTCTATTACCAGCACCAGTTATTAGTCTCACCGTCCTCTTTTGTAAATGAAAGACATTGATGGCATACAAAGAGTTACCCCAAAAAATAATGTCATATCGAATAATAGAGTGAAAATAAGCGTAAATAAACAATCAGCAAAGTTTCCTGATTCACAAATGGTTTTATGACTTGAATTGCATAGCACGCAGAGCTAAGTTTTGGGGTGAGTCAGTCAATATCATCATTTTGACATAATTGTATTAAGATAACAATAATATTCCCACTCAAATATACTCACAGGTAAAGACAATGTAGATATCCAATTCCTGTACTGTATTCAACCCATGCTTGATGGTAACATTTAAGAAGATTAGCTTCTCCATTTGCTCGCACCTTCTCAAGGAGGACTTTCACATGGTTATCAAGAAAGCACTTTGTTTCCTGATATAGTCTATCTGCGAATGGTTCTGGATATGCCACACACATGGCATATATATCACTGAAAACGCAATAACAATTTGAAGAAATATCCAACAACAGGCAATTTTAACTCAATTGCATCTCAAAAGCCTGTGTACCTGAAGTGTGAATTCCATGTTGCTCTAGGAACATTATCAAGTGTTATAACTCCTTTTACAGTTTCTTGAAGACCAACCCACATCTCATTAAAATTCACCCTCCTTGGCCTCAAAGACATTGTACAACTGTAGAAACAATTTTGCACATACACCTATGCAAGGAAATTTCAGAATTACATTAATGCAATACAAATCATACTAAAGTACAACTAGGGACTACCCAAAATGCAAAAAAAGAAATGTCCAATTGTGTTTAGAAACTTCTAAAATTCATTTGTCACTTTTCATCTATAAATAGAAGGAAGTTAACCTTGCAGATCAAAAATGAGAAGTGCAATTCATGGAAAGAAAAACACTGGCAAGTCCAATACTGCATGGAGGACACCTTGTAACCGTATACTTGGCTGATATTTTGGATATATTTTAAATTTAATTCACAGTCGACCTCTTACTGTCCATCGCAATCACAGAATCTAAACCAGTCTAATATTTTCGCAATCACAAAATACAGACCACACAGACTCATAAGTTGAAACGCAAATACCTTTAAAATACACAAATTAAAATGAACACATGCAGTCTGGAAGTAATGGCGATCCTCAGATACTCAAGAGAGTTTAAAGACAAATGTAACCTCTTCGACAGCACGCATAATATTTCAAGTGCACACACCTGGATCACGTATTTCTTATACTGCCATTATATCGTTCGCATCCGTTCGTATATCTTCGCTTGTGCTCGGTATTGCGAAAATGTTATGTCCAATTTACCGCTATCTGCAGACGGAATCTACACATAAAAGCAAGATTCTAATGGTTTGTGAATGGCTGACGTAAATAGTCGGTGTGTAATGAATTAAGGAGGTTTGTTACTAAAAGATGAATGAAAGGTGCAGGGATAGTGAAAGTCCGAACGAAAAAACAGTTCTTTTACTTGAGCCGTTTTACGGAGGTTCACATAAACAGCTTATGGACACTTTAATCCATGGTAATATTCAGCGAATACTGACAACCATGAAGACGGAGTACAGTAGTTTATATACGTTACGTAGATGTATCTCTGGGCACAACCAAAGGATGTTATAATAAAAACACAGAAACCTATTTCACATGTATATGTACATAAGGTGTAATAATTTTTTAAGACAAGTACAGACGAATTTTACTTCATATATATAGATATGCATAAAGCTTACAAATTTGCATTAAATGTAAAGTCATCTAGAGAGATGGAGTGAGTTACGAGGTTCAGAGCCCTGTATTATGATTTAAACTTCAACTGTAGGCTGAAGATAATCGAATAACGTGATACGAAAATAGTGTACCCCTCCATGTTTAGTGAGGTTAGCATTTGGCATATGGCCATATTTACTTATTGTGTTTAAATTGTGTACATCTGCATTTATTTGAAAACTCTCCAAGTTTTTCACCATAAATAATAGTAAGCAGAATATGCATTCGCTTGTAAAGAGTATATTAAATTTCCAAAGTAATTTCCAACAAGAGGGACTGCTTTCAACACCTACCTTAAGTCAAAGTCACATTGCAACTGACGGTGGCACCTACCTTAAAATTTTCTTTTGGATGTTAAATACTTTATTACTTATTACTTATTAAGTACAGGTGGACCTATTCTAAACATATCACTGTCCATATTGTTGCAGGCTTTGCCTAGCACCGGCTGTTTACTCAACCGCTGCTAAGCAACGAATGGTTTCTAGCTTGCGATTGGCTAGCACACAGTCCACTGTGTAGACCTTACATAGCAATGACTGTTTACTCGCCGTTGCTGAAAAAGCTATAACATAACTGTATTCTGTGTTGTCAGTGCAGAAGCTGCATAACAGGAATATTTGTCAGTGACCAGAGCAATGTGGAGGCAGGGTTGAATACCTCCACTGTAATCCTGCGAGTCGTAGGAGGCGACGAAAATGGAAGTCTCAAATCTGAGACAGGAAAATATGGTCTCAAGTCCCAAGGGACTTAGACCCAAGAAAGACTGCACTGGCAAGGGCCAGCAGCATATACGAAAGACAGACTTGTCCTCTCGTCAGAGAGGGCGCCCCACAGAAGCAAAACCATAATTATCAAACTGTAATAATTAATATCTGGTCATGAGCCCCAGATGGGGCTCGACACCAAGACTCACTGACTGACTGACTGACTGACTGACTGACCGTCAGTTGCAATGTGACTTTGACTTTGACTCGTCGTTGCTAAGCAATGGTACCTGAGCTGTCACTGTAACGTTTGCTTGAATGTGGGCAGTTCCCTTACCTCCATTCCCTCATATCTTCAGGTGTGGTGCTTAAGGAAACACAGTGACAACTTTACCTTACCTTTTAGATGTGAACATATGGCCATAAGGGCCATTGTCAGCATATAGCAAAAAGGCAGATTTGCCATGTTGGTATTTCAGTGTTTATACTGCAAGAAGGGTTGTTATTGGCACTGAAGTTTAAACATTCACTGTCTTCCCTGATTCTGCCATATGCTTTTGGCCATTATGTCAGACAGTTTTGCTGCCAGTGTTCAGAAATGGCAAAAATTACTCTGACTGTGCTTATTGCCAAATTATATACCAAATAACCATCCTGAATGAGGCTTTTTGTGGTTTTCCTCATTCTCTCGAGACAAATGTTGGCAGACCTGACCACTTCCTCCCAGATCCTTTCCAATTTGTTATTTGCTAATTATTGTACCATTCAACAATATACAATCTGAACTACTGATAGCATTAAGTATAAAATACATAAACACATAACTATATATAAAATTTACAGTTGGACAAATGATTGCAGTCTGTCATTTCATAGTATGTAATATACGTGTAAGTTCAACATAGTAGGTGTGCATCAGAAGGAATTCCGTGTACTCTTAGTAATTAAACATTTAATTGTCTTAAGCCTGTTACTTCTTTTGTTAAAATTCCAGAACCCATTCTTACAGAATAAGCTTCACATCTGACAATCCTTATGAGAAAAATTCAGTTTGTAAAATTTTAAAATTGGCTGACTTGTTACATGCTCATCTTCCATATTATCACCAGCTTGCAGATTGCCACAGTATTTTGAATAGGTGAAATAACTTCTCTCAGCCATTGAATGTTCACTGGATAGATGTTAGGCAAGATGAAGTACACACAGCTGAGGCATTGGTACCTTAGCCAAGTTCTTTGCAGGTTAAGATTGCTACTGCAAACTTGCAAAGCTATAAAAATTCTGGTAGCCTCATTCCAAGTAGGAGGCAGAAAATCACATTTTGAGGTCCACAAACTTATTAATTCCATTTGGAATAAGGGATAATTGTCATGGCAATGGAAAAACTGCTTATAAAATGGGCAATAAAAGTAGCAAGTAATTATCAAGAAATAGCCTTCTGTCATGGTTAACTTCCTGCATAGACAAAATTGTTGAGCATCATAACTGTGGATTTCAACCAGTGGTGTATGTTAAATTGGTGGGCCCTGGTGGAAGGGAAGTACTAGGCCCTTATAATCCACAGTAAAGTAAGAAGCTAATTTTATAGTATAAATCCACTGTTTTAAATTCCAGTGATCTTAATGCAACTGCTATGATAACTGTAGGTCATACCCATGCAATAAATAACACATGTCCATGATTTAAGTGGATTAAATCTCAACGTTAGTATATTTGATAATTCCATATGAAATCACTATACAAAGCATGATAATATGACCCTGTATATGTGTTACTTGCCTGAGATATACAGAATCACAAATTCAATTAGACACAACTACCCTTTACAGTATAAGTTCGTAGTTAAGTAGAGGCAGCTCACTTCCTAAGACCCACTGATAGTCAGTGACCCACACTTTGAAAAACAGTGATATAGATTATAATTTTGACTTTTATAGAGAGATATCTTGTAACTCTTCCATGCAGTTCATAGGATCTGTGGTATCAATTTTGTCATTCTGAAAAATTCCACATCAGAAAAATAATTCAGACCAAAAATTGGTGCTTTAGACATAAGTTATTAGTTCACTGTTTGCATTTTCAGAGATTAAATATTGGACATATAAGATGTTCAGATTTTGACTGTAAGGAGGTTAATATTAGGTACAGGTGGAATTTTTCTGTTTCAATACAGTGAAAACCTTTTACTGTCAAATCCAAGGACTTTTGAGCCACTGTAAACAATTTTCTTCTGGTAGTACAAGTATGCAGTGATCCATCACACTGATGCCGTTTCTTTTCATAAAACACGAAGATAAACAAATTACAGTCTCTTATTACGGGTATGAAAATAACAAGAGCTAAAGCTAAACTTTTTATTTTACCTTAAGTTTATTCTAATTTAAAAAGTATCCTCCTCCTTTCTTGTCACATTCCTGTATATCACTTTTCTTTCTAGGAAGAAAATTCACAGTCTTCCATGAGGGCCATGAAATAGACAAAGATGCACCTATATACAAACCAGCCATATCAAATTGTTAACTTCTGAAACCTGAAAAATAGCTCTTTTTATTTTTCAGGTTTAAATGATGGAAGGAAAATTAACTCAACATTCCTAATATCCTTGCCAGCAAAGAAATGGCACTGGAGGGCACGAACTAGTGCATTGTACATATCACAAATAATACCAAAGAAACATAATTTCAAGTGAGTTTTCAAAAATATATTTAAATTTATCATTCTCCATATGTTCTCTTCCTTTTTATCTTTTTTATTTTTTTCTTTGTGCAGGGTTTTGTTTGCCAGCTGTGTACTAAATCTTGCAGAGCTGGTTGCATTACGTTCAGATCTGTCCCATATTAGAAAGGTTGTCTATTTTCATGAAAATCAACTGATATATCCTGTCAGAAAAGAGAAGGATCGGGACTTTCAGTATGGATACAATCAAATCTTGACATGGTAAGGACAAAGGAGTTTTTCCGTGTATTCATATACAGTCTTTTGATCTTCCTGCTGTGTGTCCACTGTCAAGAGGGAAGAAATCCACTTCCAGGGAAGCACCCATGGAATGAGACTCTTGTTTACTCTCGGACTGTAACTCATGGAAGGGGTAGGGTAGGTTGTGGTCTTACCCACATTCATAAAGATAAAACACATCATTACCCAAAGTTTATAATCTTACTTTCAGTATATCACAATGAACTGTATTATTGGGCATGTTTTATCACCACATGTGTGCTGAAAGTGCTGACACCTTGATAAAACAGATGCTTCACTTTCAGGACATTTAACACAAAAACTGTTTTTGGAGTGTCATATGTCAGTGCACCCCAAATGGCCACAGTTGTCCAGATTTGTACATCTTCTAGAATTCTTTCCATTTTATAAGTATTGATGGTGATTTGTATGCTACTCGTAACTGTTCACATTTTACACACGCCTTATGTACATAACCATTACTTAAAAATTTCGTTATATGACTCAAAAATAAATATTGGCAATTTCCAGGAAAGAAATTAATTTACAATATTGTATTTTGCATTGTTAAATTTCTTTAGTGTGTTAACACGCAACATGTTACACAATTTATTATTTGGCCTTGTTTCCACTGAGGGACTTAACAGCTGAAAAGTTACATATCTTTTGAGATTATTACTAGTATAATTTTCAGTCATATTAAACAGTGCCAATGTGGCTCCCCCCTTAGAGATTTGTGTGGAGCCCATATTGATATTACTAATGACACAGAATGAAAACGTTTTAAGAGGTCAGCAAAATACATACAAGTATATAAACACATTTATTTGCAAATAAAGAAGGCAGGATAACATTTCTGGTAGAAAAGAGAAATGAGATATTAAATGTCAATTACTTTGTTTACATGAAAATGATAGGTTTATTATTATTATTGCTCAACACTCGAGCTGTACGGACGTGTTATGCTTGTGCTCCCACCCACTTGAGTGCCTAGTGTCTCCATGTGCCACTGGTTAGGTGTGGCCAGTAAGGACCACTGTCAGCTCTGTGAAAAGCTGTTTTACGGAAAACAAAAATCTATTCGTTGTGGCGAGTACGATTCACACTTTCATTGTAATTGTGTGCCGGAGACCAGTGTGAGTGCAACCACCAGTAAGTCTGCTTACAAGTGTGACAGTTGTATGAAACTCACGGGGGATGCTGCAAACGAGCATTCCTTCTCCAAGAGTAACCAGAAGGAAGCAATTTCTGCAGTGCTACAGTGTACTGCTTTGTGTATAGGGGATAATGATTCTCTGAGCGTGCAGCTGGAAACCGTTCACACTAATGGCATCCGTACCATGGAGATAATACAGCCTGTAGTCTTGATGGTGTCAAAACTCAGCAGTGAAGTTCAGCAACTTAGAATCGACAACGCAACCATTTGAACTACAACAGGTGCTCTCACATGTGCAATCAACACGCCATGAGGCTGCTACATCTGCCATATCTATGACTAAATCATACAGGAATGCTGTGTGTGTGCAATGGATGGTAAACCTAGTGTCGCCAAGGTCACAGCTCCTGCTATGAATTCACTGCCTGAGCTGTCCATTGTGACGGGTGAAAACCCTTCCGGTGGTGATTCTGTAACAGTAGTTAAGAAGAAGCAGTTAACCCTGTCTCCTGTATACACTGCTGGAACACATCCTGGAAATTGTTTTGATATATATATTACCAAAATGTCAGAGGTCTTAGGACTAAACAACTCGAACTTTATGAAAATATCTGCTCCACAGACTATAATATTATTTGTTTAACTGATACATGGCTAAACGATCTGTATTATGACCATAATTTATTTCCTGACTGCTATACAGTTTTCCATTCTGACAGGGCGTCTGTAAATAAGACACGTGGTGGTGGTGGTGGTGGAGTACTCATTGCCCTATCCTCCAAAGTTCACTCCTGTAAATGCAGATACAATTTAAAATCCTGTGATGAATGTGTATGGGTTGAAATCCCCACTTCTGACAGTCTTAACTTACTCATTGGAAATCATTACTTTCCCCCTGATGCCTAACCTGAAAACATTGCTAACTATTTTCAATTTTTAGAAAACAATTTGGATACCCATAAATTTCGAGTAATTATGGTTGGGGATTTTAATACTCCTGGCTTCAACTGGAAACATGGTCTATCTCTGCCCAATTCCCTTTATTACTGTAAACTTAAGGGAGATGCGATCTGCACCTCCATGTGTCTTCTTAATCTTAACCAGTGCATTGACACTATTGGTAGCAGCAGTCTACTTGATTTAATTTTTTCTAACTTAACAGACATAAGTATTACTCCTGTTGACCCTGAACTTATAAAGCCTGACAATTCTCACCCCTTGCCACTTGTATTCAGAGTCATATATATTCGTAGTACGCGGGTTCAAATACCCGGCGGAGGTCATCGAATTTTTAAGAGCGGAAAAATTCAGGGAACAAGTCCTCCGGGAGGGACTTTAAGCCATGGGTCCCGTGTCGTAGCTTTACGGCACGTAAAAGAACCTCATATCTCCAAAGGAGGTCACTGAGCCAAATTAACGGACGTTTCCCGCCCAACAGCAGTCTCTAATACCTCTGGTAGATGGGGGGCAGCATTATAGATACCTCTCAGCTAGTAGAGCCGGTCTCGCTGGCTGGGCGGGACTGATGGTAAGCACCAGTACCGGCAGGATATAGAGAAATCATAGAGGGAAGCACAATGGACCAATACAGGTCTCAGTGCATGGGGAAACCCACCCTCTCCAATAACTAACTATATATATTCGTACCATAAATTTTCGTCTGGGGATTATACATTGATTTATAATAATCTTTCAACTTACAACTGGTCTTGTGTGTATGGTACCACGTCTGTGGATTCTGCTGTTGCCAGCCTCAATGCAGCTCTTCAGGATGCCATGGAACATGCAATTCCCAGTGGCATCATAAACACTCATACGAAATTTCCACACCAGTATTCTAGTTCCTTATGGTATTATAAAAGTAAAAAGAATTATTTTTACAGACATTTTAAAAATAAGAAATCCGACTGCTTTTACCAAAAATTTGGGACATGCAGTAGCGTAGTTGCTTGAGGCACTATGCTACAAGCTGGAAGGTCGTGGGTTCAAGTCCCAATGAGGTTATTGAATTTTTTTCAATTGACGTAATCCTTCCAGCTGCACTATGGCCCTGGGGTCAACTCAGCCTCTAACATAAATAAGTACCAGAAATATTCTTGGGGTTAAAGGGCAGCCGGCACGTAGGGCTGACAACCTTGCCGTCATCTGTGAGCTGATTGTCTAGAAAATGTGGGAACCTTAACATCTCACAAACCTATGGGCCTCCACAGCCTGTTACAGGGATACCTTTACTTTAAAAGAAGAAAATCTATCATAAGGTAGTTAAGGCTACCATTAAGTCTGACAGACTTAGATGGTTGACATCAGTGAATGAAAATTTAAAGTCACCACCCAAGCAATTCTGGAAATATGTGGCCTCCTTTAGGAAAAGAAATTCTACTTCATCCAGCTTGAGGTTGATGGTAAGCAATTAATCAAACCTAATGATATTGCTGAGGAATTTTCAATCATTATACCACAATCCTTGTCCTGCTGTCTTCCCCAACCTTTTGTCATCTTTTGAATTCTTACCTTTAGTGTCTGTTTCTGATTCAGATGTTATCAAAGCCATTAAGTGCCTGAGACCATCTAAATCTGTTGGAGTCAACGATATCCCCGGATTCATTATTAAGGGTTGTACCAATATATTTGTACCTATTCTTAATGCTTTTCTCAGCATTATTTTCCCATCCTATGGAAGCAAGCAGCAATTGTTCCTGTTCTCAAAAGAGGCAAATGTATCTCTGTTAGCAACAATAGGCCTATATCCCTAGTGAGTAATTTTTCTAAAATATTTTAATTTATTGTTCATGACCATGTTTCCCATTATCTAGAATCTAAAATTATCCCTTATCAAGCATGGCTTTTCTAAAACTAAATCCACAAGCACCAACTTGGTAACTTATGTTGATTTTATTTACCCTATAGTAGGCTCTCAGAGACAAGCTGATGCTATTTATTTTGATCTGAGCAATGCATTCAACCGCATCCCACATTCCCTTCTGATTCATAAGCTTAGTGTTATTGGCCTTTCTGGTGGCTATGTAAACTGGTTTCGCAATTACCTATCCAACCGGAAATCTCACATCCGTGTTTCTGGTGTTCTTTCCTTGCCTTTTGAAGTTCTCTCCAGTGTTTCCCATGAATCGGTCTTGGGAACCCTTCTCTTCAGTGTGCTTATTAATGAGATATGCGATACAGTTGCCCACTCTGAGTGTCTGCTTCTTGCTGATGACATCAAAATTTACTGAGCCGTTAGTTCTCCTCAGGACTGCTATCTAATTCAGTCTGACATTAACTCTATACAAGGTTGGTCCATTGCTAACTGTATGAAACTCAACATTAGTAAAACTAAAGTTATATCCTTCTCCAGAAAAACCAACATACTGATCTACGATTATAAACTCTGTCAAGTGTCTATAGCCCGGACGGATTCTATAAAAGACCTGGGAGTGTTTATTGATGCTGAACTTTATTTCCATGACCATGTCAATTATACTTTCTCTCTGTGTTCAACTGCTGGGTCCAGTTTGTAGCATTACTTTCAATTTCTCATCTCTAGACTGTATGCTCAGGTTGTACACTGTATGAGTTAGATCCAAACTTGAATATGCATCCCTAGTCTGGAATTCGATTATGTCAACTGATGCTAACAAGCTGGAATGCATTCAGCAGAGGTTTGCGTCCCTTTGTTTTAATCGTTTCTATCCTCAAGTCCATTATTATTATTCTCTTGCTCTGGAGGAGTTAAAATTTCATACTTTACATACTAGGAGACATCGCTTCAATGCTCTTTTTCTTACTCAAGCTTACTTTGTTTCGAAATTTGCCCTTCTCTTCTGGAATTTGTTGGTCTCCAAGTTCCTGCTCAGTATATCAGAGACTTTGCATTGTTCAGTGTTTGCTCCTCATGTAAAAAGTGTCCCACTGTTAGATGTGCAGCAGCTACTTATGTTGTTTGAAGGGATGTTGACATATCTGGAGCCAGGAAAGTTCTCCCCAAACGATTTTTAAATACGGTGTAATTGTTACTATTATTATTTGCATGTACAATAAACAACAATTAAACTGAATTATTATTATTATTATTATTATTGTTGTCCTCTCTGAATATCTATACTTTTCATTTCTCAATTAAATATTTATATGTTTCATTTCTCAGAACTCAATAACAACTTAGTCCCCCCCCCTGCATTAATGTTTTTTCCTCCAGTGCTTGACTGTAATTTGTCATTGACTTTATGTTGTGATTGTCCATAGTGTAATTACTTGTATCTACACTGTGCTCTGTCTGTCATTGACCTTGCAGCTATTGACTGGGTACATAAATAATAAAGAATTCAACTGAATTATCATTATATTATTGTTGTTGTTGTTGTTGTGGGTAAGGACTGAAGTTATGAAGGCCCCTGATGATAATATAAGACAGGTATATCTCCTATAGAGGGCTTATTTAAATTAAAATTGTACTCAGTTGTTTGTAATTTTAATTTTCAGTCTTGTGGCTGATATTATATTGTTCAATTCTAAGTACAATCAAGATTCATTCTTGGACTCCATAAGCAAGTTCCTCAAGTTACAACCAGATTTTCGTCCCAAGGACCTGAAACAGCAGATCGCTCCAAAATGTAGAGTCCTCTACTTTCCATTGAAGTTCCCTTCACTGGGACCTTTGAGAGATTCAGACAACACAGTTCTCCATTTAGTTTGGCCACACAGGTGGTAAGTGGTAATGTAGCTCTGAAATAAGATTTGGTAGGATATGTTTTTGTAAAAGAAAGCAGAAGACAACTCTCATTATTTTTAAATAATTAGGAAGGCCAATGTCCAGTAAATCATACCGTTCAATCAGTTAACATATTTAGTAACCATAACTATATACATCAATATTATACAATATTGTGATGAGCTATCTTACGTCCATCGCATGGCACATCATGGATGTTAAATCAAGGACCACTGATGTGGTAAAAAAGCTGAGCTCTCACTTTATAAACATGAAGCAAAGAGCTGGACAGAAAAAATATAGCTTTACATCACTATTATCTAACAAATTACCGTATTTATGCATGTATAGGCCGCACATTTTTTGCCAAAAATTCAAGAGGAAAACTGGGGTGTGGCTTATATTCGAAATCACACTTCATTTAAAAAAATTATATTCATAATTAGTAATACAGGGTGTAATACTCCTGAAATAATATTCCAAGAAAATTATTTTTTCTATAATTTCTGTCTGAAAATTGTGCTGCGGCCTATACATGCGTAAATACGGTATAAAATATTTCAATAAACTGAATCAGATAATATTTCTTCATACTGCAGGGAGCATGATAAAGATCCTGCAACATTCTTCCATATGTTGTTGATGCTGGTGGATGCTGGGCTTAACTTCCATGTGTCAGTGCTTGGTGAATCATTTTCTGAAGTTCCTCCAGTGTTTGCTGAGGCTCGGACTCGTCTGGGCAATCGGGTTGTCAACTGGGGTCACCAGAAAACAAAACATGAATATTATGAAATACTAAGACATGCTCATATTGCTATATCCACAGCTAAGCATGAATTCTACGGGGTGGCAATGTGAGTCATCTTAAGTATATCATATACGATGTACGATGGACTGGGATTTTTCCCTTGCATGTCATTTCACATACATTCTGAGAGTGCCTTCCTGCCTCTCCATATCATATACAATATGTTGCACATTTGTTTTCCATTTACACTACTACTAGTGCCGCATTTCATCTAAATTGTGGGACTGCTAGAGGGCTGACTAAGATGGGGGACACACTAAAGATCTAATGGCAGTTACAGTGTAAGGGCCAGTATGGCCCACCCCTTCATCAGTAAATCAATCAATCATTCAATCAATACATGCTATTATGCTGTTATTTTAGTTCCTGTGAGTGATATTAGATGGCTGAACTGGCTCTTTTACTGTTTTGGACTGATGGTTGAAAAAATACAACAAAATTTGAAATACCAGCTGAAAAAAAGTGAAGAGAACTTAAGAATTTCAGTAAATTATTGTGACACATCATCATCAGTAATCTGTCAAGACGACAGGTCCATAGTCTCTTCCAAAACAATTCCTCCACTTAATGCGATCTAGAGCTTTCTCCTTTAAATGACAGTATCCTCTTCTCTCCTCAAGGTCATCCAGCATCTTCTTACGTCTTCTTCCTCGTCTTCTTGTCACTTCTATCCGCCCATCTATCTTTCCTTCGATAACTTCTTTCAGAAGGCAGTTTCTGCGTAAACATGAACATTAGCCTTCCATTTTCTTATTTTGTGTAGGATATTCCTCTGCTCACTGACTCTAATTAACACTTCTTCATTTCTCACATAATCGGTCCAACTGATCTTCTCCATCCTTCTCCAGCACCACATTTTCAAACTTTCCAGATGTTTCTGATCTACTGCCCTAAGTGTCCATGTTTCAGCCCCATACAGAGCTATGCTCCAAATGTAGCATTTCACTAGTTTCTTCCTCAAATTTAAGTCCAATTTGCTGGTAAAAAGATTCTTCTTCTTGCTAAATGCAGCTTTTGCCATGGCAATCCTGGATTTAATTTCACTAGTACACCTTCCATCATCTGTTAACAAGCTACCCAAATATTTAAAACATTTCACATTCTCCAGTTGTTTTTGGTCTATCTTTATTGTGATTGGGGTTGGTTGTCTCGAAATTTTCATTACTTTTGTTTTTTCCACATTCATTTCCATGCCATAGAACCTTCCAATTTCAATTAGTCTATCAATCATGCCCTGTAGCACAGTTTCTTCATTAGCCAGGAAAGGCTAAGGAAAGGTTGAAATTATAGTCTCTCCACTGTAAGTTTAATCCTGACATAAACAAATGCACATCCTTGATGAACACGTATAAGTTAGTTACTGAACACTACAGGTTGACTATATTTGGAGTAATTTTCATTTCGTGCATGCTGTTGTGTTATAATATATGACTTCTTTATTAAAACTGTAACAACACAAATACATGGCATATATTCGCCATGTATATGCCTGATGATGGCTTTTAATAGCCGAAACATGTAGCAGAGCCAAACTAGGCACTGGCCTTAATATAGTTGTGTTGTGATGGCTTTAATAAAGAAGTTGTATATATGGAGTATTTGTACATTCTGCAAGAAACACAATTCTGATCCCAGACATTCATTTATTACTACAATATATGATGAACAGGATAATAATTATATATAATTCTCACACCAGTGACCAAAAAATACTGTCTTCTGTGATATGACACCATGTAGTCTGGTAGACGATTCCTGATGTTTCAATGGAATGAAATACTGCTATTTCAAGACTAAAGAGGAAACCAAGAAACAAATGCCTGATTTTGGCCCTGAAGGTGGAAGCAGTACATTTATCTGAAATGTTGGTGAACTTCTACCAGACAACATAACATCATGTCCCAGAAGCTGTCTTAATAATTATATACATTAATTTAGTGAAACAATGCACATGCATTATTGAGAGTCTAATCCATGAACAAGCAGTCACTCATTCATTTCAGAGAAGGAAGTTACATGGCTAGATACAAGATCTTAAAAGCATAACATGCCCACAAGTGCTTTCAGGTTTGGGGTAATTACAGATGGGAGTTTCATTAAAAAAAAATGGGGAATAATGAAAGATTGTGGCAACAATGTAAATGGGAACAGGCTTCTGCATACATGCAGACACAAGGAGAACAGTCACTTTAAGGACATCTGATACATGCTGCTGAAGAGCAGGAGGTGAAATACTTGATTTTATGGAAGACACTGGCTTCTGCAGAAACTACATTGTAACTCAGACTTGAAAGGATTCTGACGATGGTGTATACTGTACTTCTTTTGGCTTATTTTGGACTTATTTTGGTTTTTTGTCTTTTTGTCTTTTACATACCAGACAATGTGTGAAGTCCAAAATACTCAAAAAGAAGTACATTGTAACTGTACGTCACCTAGTAAGTAAGTAAGTAAAGCTATCCCTTTACCAGGCCATGAAGGCCCATAGGGTTGTGAGACGTTGTGGATCCCACATTATCTAGACAATCGGCTCAAATATGGCGGTAAGGTCGTCAGCCTTACGCGCCGGCCACGCTTTACTCCCCAGGAAAATTATTTAATTAATTCCTGGTACTCATTTCTGTTAGAGGCTGAGTAAACCCCAGGGCCTAGTGCGGCTGGAAGGATTAGGTCAACTGAAAAAAATCCAATGACCTCATCGGGACATGAACCCGCGACCTTCTGGCTTGTATCATAGCCCCTCAACCACTACGCTACCACCCCAGAAGCTTCTTAATAATTATATACATTAATTTAGAGAAACAATACACATGCATTATTGAGAGTCTAATCCATGAACAAGCAGTTACTCATTCATTTCAGAGAAGGAAGTTACATGGCTAGATACAAGATCTTAAAAGCATGACATGCCCATAAGTACTTTCAGGTTTTGACATTTTTTGACTTGTTCCTTCCAGGAACACATGATTATATAGTTTGTTGTTTCCCAGAAGTCTGTTGTACTGATATTTCACTGTCTTTACCATGCTTGTTCAATTAATGCTGGGATTAGAATAGTAGTAATTCACAAACATTCTTTACTGTGACTATTGAGTAATGACATAAGGGGGACAACTTATATTTGCCCTTGAGTACTCAGACCTCTACTAGGTCCACTGTGCACCCCCAATATTGCTGGGGATGGTAAATGGCTGGGCATAAAGCTGACCACTCACCTTCAGCAAGTGCTGAGGTCAACAAACTGTGGATCTATACATCCACTCCCTCACATGCCTTCATGGCACAATGCTTAATTAGTTAAGCACAGGGACAACTTTACCATTTTATTTGCATAAACTGTACAAATATGAATCAGGAAGATGTGTAATAATAATTATTGGTGTAAGTTACACTGACCTCTCTATACAGACAATGGCTTTCAAGTGAAAATGTATATTCATCCAAAAATATTTTAATTTACCTATCACTGAATAATAATTAATTCTTTTTCCAGGTTGGAAGCAACATATTATGGATGCTTTCCTCTGTGTCCAAACGCCTTAGTTTATCCAGAGCTATACCCAAATGAATGCCTTTACAATAGTGAACAAGAACTCTTTAAAATTCTTGAGAACTTTTGTCAAAATCCAAATTTGGCAAGACATATGAGACATAGTCTTAAAATGGATTTCAAACGTTTCAGTGTTGAATATCTACTCAATGAATATAAGCATGTTCTGTTGCTAGACTGATAAGGCAAATACACAAAATACAACACCAGTATTTTCCTATTTCTATCACAGCATATGCCAACACAGTATGGAGACTAAAAACATACCTCATAACAAGTACTGGTCATGTTGCCCTGCCCTCTATCATCAATGACTATCCATGAACTGAATGTCCGACAGAATAAGAAGAGTTTTTGGAAGCGGACGTGGCTGAGGTGAAAGTACAGTCATGCTTTGCCTTTCCATATCCACATTTGTCCTATAAAAATTATGAGAAATGTCCATAATTATCCAGAAACACGTTGTATGTGGATGCACTGAAATTAAGAAAAAAGAAAGGAGGGAAGGAAAAGGAAACAGAAAAATGTAAGGTAAAGACACTGGAAGCATGTGGAACCATGAAATTGTTGTTTTAGGTCCATACAAATTTCTTCTTTTATCGAAAAGTATTTAAACACATGGCAGATATAATATAGAGCATGTCTGCCACCATTTGTTCTGTATCATCAGTTCTTAAATGAAGGTACATACTAAAATGATGGGGATACTAGCAATGGAGCTAGATAACCAAGGTGCGATGAGTAGAAGTTGACATGGGTGATGTGAAGATGTGTTATGCACCAATGATTTTATGTTGCCTCGAATTCATGATAGTATATTTTACTAGCCCAAATGTACAAATGAATTCATAATAATCTTCAATTCAATTCAATTCAATTCAATTCTTTATTATTAATGTGCCNTACCTGAAACTACATTTTGACAAAATATCAGTCTGCAAATCATTTGCAGGAACCTACTCAGCATCATAGTTTGCATGCGGACTAAAATCATGGAGTTTGTCTTGTCTTTGTTTTTTTTTTTTACTCAGCATCATTTAGGTTACAACAGTACCTGAAATGTAAAATATAAAATCCCTTGCCAACAGACAGGGCTATGTTTAAAGCCACAGCCAGCATAACCAGATACAATTTGGAAACTGCTGACATCTGAAATTTAAGGTTTGTAGAACTGAAATTAATGGTGGATTGTAATTTAGAAAAAAAGAAAAAAGAAACTTGATTCTGAACAGTATGTTAATACAGGAAGTATAATGGTATATGATATTTTGGTTTCTGATACTAGTGTCAACAAAGATTATTCCTATCTCAGATGTGATGTCATGTTCACTTGATAGGTATCCATGCTTCAGAAGAATCTGCTGGCTGCCTCTATCTTCACAGTAGAAAAATACTCTACCCTGGAAATGGAGGCAAAAGGTTCCTCTGAAACACTGGTATCTACCAAACATAGCATCACATCCCAGAAGACAGCAACCTTCAGTTTATTAAGTTTCATAACCAAGTTTTGGGGACAGAATTGAAGAAAAGGGAAAACAAGAAGATTAATGGGTATGGTTATATATGTAATTCTACTTACACACAAACAAAGCCTGCAATATTACTTTGAATAACGTCTTCTTCTACTGAGGCAGCAAAACTTACAGCTAATATATGGTGCAGCAGATTTGGTCCTAGAAATCAGTAAGAAATCTCACGTTAAAGATCTTATCTTTATGCATGTAGTACAATATTTTATAGGCAATTTCTTTCATTTGAATTCCCCGACAGATCCATGGTTACTTGTACATTTAAGAGCTAATTTAATCAAAAGTACACAATTAAATGCAATATATCGTGCATCAGGATCCCA
>NW_019734365.1:727933-781879 GCF_002891405.2 Cryptotermes secundus
TTATCACCACAACGTTTGTATGATTAAGAGAGCTAACAAACTCTTTTAACGCACGAATTCCCAATTTTGTCTCATTTCGGCCAACGTCCATTGAACCTCCCCACACAACACATACATCACTCACTGTTAAATTCTTCATGTCCGTATCAGAAATATTTACTAATTGTTCTAATGAAGATCCAGGTTTCACTACTCCCTGAGAGTTAAATTCAAGAGTAAGGTTATACTTTAACTCATTAGCCAAACCTCTTGCATGGCTGTCTCCTACTATTCTAATTTTATGTTTTACCTTATCCACAGTATTACTAGTACGGTTGTCTTTTGTAGTCTTCTTCATCTTCGAAAACCGTACATCATCTGGTTTCCTATTAGTTGCATTTGAAAGGTTCACTTGGTTTTTGAGGTTATTCTGTTCTACTCTTTCATCATGCAAGATCCTAATTATTTGTTGAGCAGATTTCAGTTCCGTGAGTGCAACTTTCAAATAATCGGTCAACATTTGGCATTTCACACAGCTAATTTCCTTACTATCACAAAAATCTTGTTCAGAAAGGCGTGAGGCAAAATCGAGAACTACATCAACCGCTGCCATCTTCCAAGTTCACCTTCACGAATTACTTCATATATTTACTGACTTTTTATTGGATTTCACATTTTAAGTATTTAAGCCAAGTGATGATTCTTGTAACAGCTGTTTACTAATTTCATTTAGTTTCTTTCAAACCTACATCTTCTTGTCTTATTTCCAAAACAAACTGAATATCAAAATATGTAAAATTAATATTTCTGCAAGTATTCATGGTCACCATGTTTCTTCTCTTTTAATCAAATTTACCTCAACAAAAGCTACAGTACAGCACTGATTATAAGAATCCTGATTATCTGAACTGCCAATTAACTGAATCACCAGAACCAAGAAATGTGTCTGCTAAACAAACATCACTGTTGGACTTTTTCAAATGTAAGTGTTTGAAAATGTTAATTTATAATTACATTTATTCATTTTCCACGTTTCACCTGTTTTAAAAGTTTTTTTTTTTTCGTTTTTATTATTATAATAGTAAATACATTATTACAGTGTTATAATACTGCT
This sequence comes from Cryptotermes secundus, assembly GCF_002891405.2. Classification (NCBI taxonomy): domain Eukaryota; kingdom Metazoa; phylum Arthropoda; class Insecta; order Blattodea; family Kalotermitidae; genus Cryptotermes; species Cryptotermes secundus. The sequence goes on from NW_019734365.1 coordinate 729,027, forward strand.
TTTCCAAATATAACAATTTAAACCAATTACCCAAATTTTTGATTATCCAAACCACCTTTGTCACTAATTCAGATAATCGGCTTTCTACTGTACTTATTTTTTTTAAATATCTAATAAACTTATTTTCATTGTCATACATTAAAGCACTGTGTACCCACATCAAAAGATCACATAACCAAATTGCTGGAATTTCTGAAGGAAGAAATTTAAAAACATGACACTTGGGGGCTCTCCAGTCGCACACTGGAACCAAGTATATACATTAGCACATAAGCTTGATTTTTCTTTTGGAAACAGGCTAAAAACCTATAAAACAGAGATTGACATTCTTGAATATGATGTTAACATTCCAGTGTTGAAACTGATGCTTTGTTGTGCCATTTAAATTCACTATAATCCCAGGACTCTCACACTATTTACATTAAATATCTTTTATATTCACCAAGTTTTATTACATTAAGTAAACATGACAAGGGAAAACTAATTTTACTTTTTTCTAATATGTAAGATGCAGCACAGGTTTAAGCCACATATATCCACTTATATGGTCATCGTCATGACTTCTGATGCTACATAATCTGCAGTTGATACAGCAATTTTAAACAGAATAAATAAATAACACCTACCTGGTGTCACAGCTACTAGTTTAGTGAGATTATCCTCTGCCTTCATTCCAAGAGGCATACAGGAATCTGGCAGTGATGGGGCACCTATCTTGTAGATTTTTGCATCAGAAAAACGGACATCAAATGAATGAGGATATAATGGTGTACGCAAACCATAGAAATATTCACGTACCCTAGCATCTCTTGCTTCTGCCCGTGCACTCTGACTGCGTACAACAACCTATAAAATATACAGGAAGGCTTAATATTATTCAGTTGACACAATACCATGAGTTTAGTTATCATGTTGGTAGAACCCATGGGTATGAAAAGTGGAAATTAGATAGTGCTTCTTTTACTTAAATTTTGAGTCTGCAAAGGGCATTAGCAGTGCTGAACCTCTCCCAACAGGGTTTTCAGTTATATACTTCATACAAAGAAGACTGAGATACTTACACCTCCATTTTTTGGTAGGTAAACAACCTTCACAAATGTTGGCATATCACGCACAAGCTCATTGTACAGTCGTTCCTGATCCAAGACTAGGATGATGTCCACCTCAAATGCTTGAGCAACATGGGTGAGTTGCTTGTATCCGTCACCCTTCACCCACCCACAGGTATTGATAATCACACCTGAAGCATTTGCTAGAATAAAAATGGTAAGAATGTTAATGGCAGAAAATATAAAACATTTAATTTATTTAGTCAACATATCCCAGGGCAATATTCAGAAATTCTTCAATAATCAATTCATTTTTACAAAATGTTATCCTTTTGTCTTTATAGGTATTCATTACCGACATAAAGACCATTGAAATTTAAACACATAATTGTTAAAAATAAACTTCATCAAAAATACCCAGCCTCAACAACTTACAAATTCTGAAAAGACAGCTATGTTTAAACTAACATACTAAACAATGCAGAATAACAACATGCATTATGTGGTGCTGCTATCTAGAGGATTTTTAACAAAGGTCAACACTGTACTACCAACTACAGCATATCTTCAACTGCTACCATCTTCTGTCCTCATTGTAACTATTTACTAACATAAGAAGCAATAGAGAAACAAGCTTTAGCGATATATATATATATNTTTCGGCATCAATGTGCCATCTTCAGGTGCTGATCCAATCCACGACAAACTAATTCATTGCATGCCTTGTCTTTACATACTAAAATAACTAAAATATATATTTATCATATATACTGACAAATGTCAAGTGTTAAAATACTAAAATTGTACAGCATATTTCTTTCCTACGTCGTGTTTCATTACGCGAGTCACGTCTATCATCCTCTGTTGGAGCACTCTCTCTTTCACTATTGTGTATTGTGCTCTGTGTTGCGTCTCACTCCTGTGACTGCGTGTGTTATACACATGCAGTCACAGGAGCGAGACAAGGCATGCAATGAATTAGTTTGTCGTGGATTGGATCAGCACCTGAAGATGGCACATTGATGCCGAAACATGTAGTGAGCGTGAAAAGAGGGGATAAATAAATGTATGCACTAGAAGACGGATAAAATAAATCATGGACTTAAATCAGTGCAACAGGACGCTAAAATATAACATTATATATCTATATATTAAGTTTAATATGTATCTCTGTATTTATGATGTAATTAACAATAATGTCAGTAGCTTGAACAGCGTATTATTCAACGGTAATATGATCAGTGAATGAAAAACTGGAAAGGATGTGGCAAAAAGTGACACAACCTATTTCAAAGCACAACCCTGGCATTCATATGGAGAGGCTGAGGAAAACCACAAACAACCAGTCATGACAGTCAACGTACACAGCAAGATTTGAACTGGGCACATCACAAATACAATTCAAAGGCACTGCTTCTCAATCCAACTTCCTCAGTAAAATTGTCATGTTTTAGTGACTAGACACAAGGTTTTGATTCATAATTGGATTTACTGAACACCTGTACCTCACAATTACAAATAATTCTATATACTACTCTGTCCAAAAAGTATCCGACCTTGGGCCAGGAAAAAAAAGTTCTGTATCTGGGTGGTTACAATACCTAATCGCCTTCAAAGTAGGCCCCTTGTGACTCCACACACTTAGCCCAGTGGTCCTTCGATCACTGGAAGCAATTCTGGAAGGCTTCTTTTGCAATGGCGCGCAGCTGCTCCGTCGCTTTCTGTATAATGTCCTCACAGCTGTCAAAATGGCAGCCTTCTAGCGGTGTCTTCAATCTCAGGAACAGCCACAAATCACAAGGAGCCATGTCAGGAGAGTAGGGAGCCTGGCAAACCTGCAGAATGCCATGCTTGGCCAGGAAACCCTGGATCAGGTGCGATGAATGAGCTGGGGCATTGTCATGATGCAGCTGCCAGTTGCGTACATCCCACAGCTCCGGTCTCTTGCACCAAACTACACCACGAAGATGTGGGAGGACTTCTTGGTAGTATTCCTTATTGAGAGTGGCCTAGTGGTGCGTACTCATGATGCACAACACCCGGTAATCGAAAAAAACAGTCAGTATCACCTTCAGAGTTCCAAACCTGTCGTGCTCTTTTGGGCCTCGGGGAGGTTGGATGCTTCCATTGTGACGCCTGGACCTTGGTTTCCAGGTCATATCCATACAACCATGACTCTGTCACCAGTGATCACAGTTTTCAGGAACTCAGGATCCCTGTTGGCGCACTCCAGCATCAGCATGTCCTGCGCGACCTCAAGGTGGAGATGTTGCTGCTCCGGCGAAAGCAGCTTGGGCACAAATTCTGCCACCACTCTTCGCATACCCAAATCCTCAGATAAAATTGTGTCTGCGGAACCTCTGCTGATCCCAACCTCATCAGCAACTTCACGGATGGCCAAACAACGGACCTCCATGATCAGTGTCTACACTTTTTCAATAACATCAGCATTTCAGCTCGTTGGCAGTCTCCCAGAACGCTGCTCACTGTCCGCCGACATACAGCCATGTTTAAAGCAGCTGACCCACTCTTTTAATTTGAGGGACCGCCATTGCATCATCATCGAAAGCCTGCTGAATTTTGCGAATTCTTTCCGCTTGGGTATCGCCTAGTTTCTGACAAAACTTAATGCAGTATCACTGCTCCAAGCATTCTGTCATCTTGAGCGAAACGAGAATGCGTCGAACACGTATTACACCACTTCGCAATCTGGCAGCCAAAGATGCATCCGGCAGTGTTGCGAATCAGCAAAAAATCATACATGCGCATGAAAGTCCCTTCTACCACTAAGCTCAGTTTCCCCACCTCTTTGGCCAATTTACAGCGGAAAAAAATAAAGTTGGATACTTTTTGAACATATGGTATATATATATATATATACACACACACACANCTACTGCACTTCTCTGGGTTTAGGCAGGAACACTATAGGGTAAGTAGACAATGTGAGGTCCTGTTAGACGAGATTCTAGGAAAGGAATGCAGTTAACAACCTGCCGCGTCCTCTTGCACTATTCACGCAGTCCCACCCCACACCCTTGTTTTCGCATAAAACCCACGCTCCTCTTGCAGCCCGCGGTCGTATTCTTCCAGGACAGTCACGTCAGCAAGTAGAGAAAGTGAGGGTGGGCAGACACATCAAACTTTCCCACGATATCAGAGAAATTCAGGAATGAAAAGGACGTTACATACGAGGTTGATGCATTTGTGCATGTCGTACTAAGCAAGGTATAAAAACAGTTGCTTTATGAGGAATTAGTTCGTACCATTGAATATTTGACGCAAAAGACAAGGTGTCGCAGAAACCGATGTTGCTATAACCAAGTTTTACTGTATATATATGTGTGTGTGTGTGTGTGTGTACTCATTGAGCTGAGCCCTTCTTGAGGAACAGCCAATTCTACAGTTACTCAAGAATTTCCCAGCATTTTATGGAACCCATAGGTTCATCACTGTGTACGTAAGAGCCCTCCACTGGACCCAATCCTGAGTCAGATTAATCCAACCCAATCTCATCCTATCTAAGATCCCTTTTAATACTGTCCACACACCGATGCCTTGGTCTTCCCATTGGTCTCTTTCCTTCTGGCATTCCCACCAATATCCTATATGCATTCCTATTCTCCCGCATTCGTACATGCCCTGCCCATCTCATCCTCCTTCACTTGGAGAAGGGTACAAGTTATGAAGCTCCTCATTATGCAATTTTCTCCAACCTCCTGTCACTTCATCTCTCTTCAGTCCAAATATTCTCCTAACACCCCATTCTCAAACACACTCAGTCTATGTTCCTCCCTTAATGTACGAGTACAAAACCTAGTACAAAGCTGTAAATATATTGAATAAGCAGTCATGGACAGCCGACAAGCGGTGGTCCTTCAGCTTGGGGGTTTGACATGGGGCTAACAACTCCTCACCATAAAAAATAAGCTTGTTATGAAAATGTACACAAAGCCTCCAACTTGGATGAATCCTCTAGATAAATAATTAATTATATTAATTATAACACTGTCAATAATCTACACACTTAACAAATCACTAATGCAAACACTAAGTCTTCTCCGTCTTCCATGTCTTCACTAGTCACTGCTTGGCAGTGGCTCTCAACAATGTCCTTTTCAACTTCTGTGCTCACTTTGCTGCCAGCTGTGTACCATCTCATAGCTGTCAGATGATCCTAGTTATACAGGACATGGACTGCACAGAAAATATAATTTCCATGGTTTCTCTGTTGTGTTTACTCTTCAGCAATTTGTCTATTGTGTGTGTATCCATTGTCATGATGCATGTTTACTGAGCAATTACCTAGCAGTAGATGGCTTCTCTTGTTGAACTATTCTGTCATCATGTCACATTCATCCCTCCTTAAAGCTCCTAGTCTCAAGTAGCCTCTAGATGTACGTGTATTTGCCATTTCTTCATTTCTTAGGAAAAATGCTTGTAATGTCTGTGATCAGTCTCACAAATATAATTATATAAGTAAGTATATATTTACAAATGGCACCTTCCGCCATGCTGCTTCATACACGTTTGGTGTTACCATAGCCATAGCGTCCCTTATCCTTTAAGAGACGGCCCTTTAAATTCCGGTAATGGCTACGGGACTGATTTAATTTAAATGCCCGCGATTATAAAGCGATAAAAATTGTAATCATTTACTAAAATTGCTGTGATTTCTACAATTTTTGTGATAAACGAACCAAATAAACGCTGCTTTTTTCTAGAAAGAATATAGAATCAGATATTGTAATTTACAGACTTTATAAAATGTGTAAAAATTTTTAGACTGATTTCAACAAAAAAAAATCCCCAATTTGTCGTCTCTCTATAAGAATTCATACAGTTCTTGCAAGTATGAATGCAGCAGATGTGGCAACACAGCAGACCCTAATGTAGAAGTTGTTTAGTCTTGCATTTCCTTGTCTGGTCACGTACGGTCTTTCAGCATGGAGAGATGTGAGCGAGTATCTATTCGTATATAAGAACCCTGATTGTTTATTATCGCTTGTAACTACACAACAAGCTCTCTGTTCTCACTCTGCTGGAAGTAGATTATAAGAACTTCAAGGTTAGCATACCACAGCCAAGCAGTGTCAAAGTTAGCATTCTGCGAAGTTGTGAACCAACCATTGCGCCGTCTCGTTTGGTAGACTCGGACATATTTCAGCTCATAAATGACTCCGAATCAGATTGTTGTACCGACAATTCTGAGAGTGGCGTTGAGGAAAGTGAATCAGAAATTGATTTCAACGAAGAACCATCATCTTGGTCGGCAACCTGGGGACCACCACACCAGCATGGCAAGAGGAGTGTGAATAATTATTCAGGTGGAGCTGTGGGCAAACTGTGGCAAACAGTTATAGCATCTGTCGTTGAACCTGGAAATGGACAAATAAACTATTTTCCCATCTCCTGGATCTGAACAGTTACATCCTGTTGTCACACAGAGAATTTCGTCTTGCTCTTGTGCGGAACATGCTGGAAGGGGTCCACTTCGCCCTCAACGGCCCAGGGGTCGAACCCCTGCCGTTTCATTGGAGATATTTCGATTAGAGGAGGCCAAACCACATCACTGGTGGTTGATTTCGACGAAGAACCATCATCTTGGTCGGCAACCTGGGGACCACCACACCAGCATGGCAAGAGAAGTGTGAATAATTATTCAGGTGGAGCTGTGGGCAAACTGTGGCAAACAGTTATAGCATCTGTCGTCAAACCTGGAAATGGACAAATAGACTATTTTTCCATCTCCTGGATCTGAACAGTTACATCCTGTTGTCACACAGAGAATTTCATCTCGCTCTTGTGCGGAACATGCTGGAAGGGGTCCACCTCGCCATCAACAGCCCAGGGGTCGAACCCCTGCCGTTTCATCGGAGATATCTCAATTAGAGGAGGCCAAACCACATCACTGGCCGACTTCCTCTACTTCGCAATTGAGGTGTCGTGTGTGCTTTTCGCGTGGGAAATGAAGAACCGTCCGGACAAAGTGCGTGAAGTGCGACGTCGGACTCTGCATTTCCGGATGTTTCCAAGATTTCCACACGAAGCCAACATTCTGTTAGATGACGCAGTTGGGAAGAGAGACAACTTATAAAGCTCGTGTCCAAAAATCATGTAAGTAGAAAAAGAATTTATAACTTAAAATTAGATTTTATAAAGCCGGCCACACGCATGGACTGCGCGATGACATATGGAGTCATTCGTCCCCTTGACTTTATTTTTGTGACTCCATATGTCGCCTTTAGGCTTTAAAAGGTTAAGCTGGTATTCAGGTGTCGAAGGTTGTTGATCTTAACCTGGTAGACAATGTTCTTCACATAACCCCAGAAGAGAAACTCCAGTAGGGTTAAATCTGGCGACCTAGAAGGCCCAACTACTGGTCCACCTCTGCTGATCCATCTCCCAGCCATATCTCTATCCTGGTGTTTCCTAACATAGTGGTAGGAATGTGGCAGTGCCACATCTTGTTGTAGGATAGTTTGAGTTGGTAACTGGTGCAGCACATACAGCTCCAGCATGTCCAAATACGAACATCCAGTCACAGACTTTTCAGAAGAGAAAAACGGTCCAATCAATTTGTCGTGCATTAAGCCTGCCCACACGTTCACTTCGGGGTGGCCTCTCTCAAACTCACATGTAACACGTAGATTTTCAATTACCCAAATCCTGCAGTAGTACCTGTTTACAACTCCACTGACATGGTACGCTGCCTCATCCGAAATGCACATTTGGTGGAAGAAATTGGGTGACACATCAATTCTTTCTAGCATGTCCACAGCAAAGTTTGTGTGTGCTACTTGGTCACTCAGTTTTGCTGCATGAATCATTTGCATCTTGTATGCTCTTAGGAAAGCCTTTCGTGTAGCACATCGTGCACTGCTGAATGTGGAATTTCTAAGTGCAAGAAACGATTTGCGCAGACTTTGCTGGAATGCCTCTCTAATGACACTGACATTTTCTTCAGAGATCCATGACTTGCCAGGAGATTTTACACACAACAGACTACCTGCAGTCCTCAGTTTGTTGTCCTAGAACTGAATGCCTTGCCATGTAGGAGGTTGACATCCACATTGCATTCTAAAGCGACACTGAACAGCCGTAAGTGATTGCAAATCTGCTAGCCACATGCATTGAACCTGTTCCTGTGGTTTCGACATCATTACTGAGCTCACTGAAGGTCACCAGCTGACACATGTGCATAAGTCAGGCATGGAAAAGAAAACTTTCAGAGTTTTCCTTTCCAATGACAAAACTGGATACGTGTAAAACAATTCATTTCCAAGATATAATTTTTTTTTTATTTTTGACACCTTTCATCCAGTCCCATGTACTTAAGAAAATATATGAGTTTTCAGAGAAGTATAGACATATATTTTTGAAATTAAAACATTACTAAATGCAACACATGAACAAAAATGCTTACAAATTGCATGCATGACTTCAGAAAAAATAAAACTCACTGCACTTCAGTGACAAGAAAACTGCTACAAAGAACTGCAAGAGCTGTATCACAGAGTCACTTCTTTCTTTAAGTAGGTTATTTCTTTCAATTCATAGGTAATGTGTGACCAAGTCCATCTGGTATCAAGACCACTATTGGGCATAATTGTATCACCTCCAGATGGTGATGCTAAGTGAGTGCAAAGCAGCTTGTGGAATGAGAAATGGCAGGGCGAAAAGGAGTACAGGGAGTAAACACACACACAGAGCTCACCCAATTATGAACACATAAACAGCCACAGAGATAACTAGGCAACAGGTCATGCCAAAGAAGGGGTTTTTGTTTGTATTGTCACTTGTTGCCTATGTAACATGACAAATAAATTCAAGCAGGTCTTGGATTTGAGTGAATATTTATTTGACTCACTCTTTTCCACTAGTGAGTACAATTATTATCATTTATAACCTCTGCAGACATTTCTTCTTTACTGTTATAATGACTTGCACTGCTATCCTCAGTCAACTGTCTTGGTCCCTTGTCGTGGAACACTTTTTGCTGAAGTCGAATACAAGTTCAATACAATCTGTCAACTCAATTCACCTCAACTCTACTCAAATGTCAAAAACTGTCTGGACTTATGACCTGGTCTTGGATGGAATAGAGGGCACCTTCTCCCAGGGTTCGATTTCACATGTTCTATGCTGGTTACTGTGGGAATTCATTAATCCCGCTGTTTCAAACAATTTATTGCGTTCCCATTACAGCCGTTACACAGCAATAGACGTCATATAGCACATCACAGTATTCTGACGCATTAAAAGAATTCTGGAATTTTGACAACTTTGATACTACGGAGGACAGGAGGCAAAAAAAATGCACAAACAAAACATGATTTGCAGAATTACAGCCGAGAACATGCACGCAACTGTTAATGGTCTTGACGTACACATGGTTATAAAGTCTAGTGTTTACAAAGCTAATCAACAGCAGACAATACAATGTACAGAGCAATTATTGTTTATCTAATTTCAATACATATAAATCACAGTGAAAAAAATATTTCACATAAATATTATAGATCTTAATGAGATCTATAGGTATTTATTCTGTGCACCATTTATTTGTGTGATGAGAGAGTTTTGAGAATTCTGATAACTTCTAGCTCTACTTCAAGTAAGATTACAGCTATGAGGTGAAAAATGAATCACAATAAAATCTGACCAATGCTGACTTTGTTTTAGAGATGGAACATGTGAATCAACAGTACCTACCCATTGTGCTTTACTTCATGCACTCTGCACAAGGAATACATGATTTATGCAGAATACCAAACTATACTGTCATGAGTGTGCCTGCTATGCACACAGAAGCAGCAGTATCAGGACAACCGGCAATTCTGCCTTCTTTCATTAGCTTACCTCTCCTATTAGCCTGCATTCTTTCTGAAATTACTTCAGCTAGTCGTGACACCAACATGTTATAAAGAGCCAGGTTGGTGCTTGCTGCCTTATGTCCATAATGATAAACTAGTGGAGCTTGCTGAGAGAAACCTTCTTCAACGGCAGCAGGTCTCTCTACCAGAAGTGCACCTGTTGAAGAAAAGGAAACCTAAATGAATTCAAACCAACCCCAGCCATCAATTTCACTAATCTACTATTCATCATAAGAGCATATCAATTCACCTTCCACATGTGTCTACTAAAAACCCAACCTTCAAAAATTAATTGAAGGATATTAACCCTAACTCTCGAGAGCTTGGGTAACATAAATTTCTTGATTTAGAGCATCTGTTACATGGTGAACCCTCCAAAAGGGTGATTTTGGCAATTACTTCAATCACAGGCTTCTAGGATATCAGGTGTAATATTGCACTGTTGCAAGCTACAGGCCATAACATACTGCAAACTGGAATATACAATCTGCAATATAATGAACCTGAACTTCAAGTCATAAAACTAGGCATGTTCAAGAACGTTTTCAGTTCAAGGTGGTACTAAGACAAGAATTTATAAAATGTAATTAATTTAGTAAAGAATAAAGATTTTCACCACAAACCCAATTTTTTTTCGTTACAATTAAAATTCATAAGACCAATAACTTTTTCACAATACACTGAAGTGTACTCTTTTATCTTTTAAAATCACATTTCTTTGCAATGAAAAATGTTCATGTACCATTCAATTAAAAAATGGTCATCCTCTTTTTCACCATGAACAGAAACAGATATTGTCAACAAGTTCATATATTGCAGTGCTGCCAACCATCATGATGCTAACTATTCAGTTACTTTGAAAACTACTGTTCAAAGTAAAAGCACTTATATGCAAATTATCAAATTTCACAACAAAAAATCAGTGTTCAAATCAAGATAGTTTTCTTTCTTGAGCCATCTCGAAAATTCAAGACATGCATAAAATATTTTATTTTAATAGTTTAAATACTAGACTGAAAACTGTATGGGTGGCTCCCACATCATGCCCTACAGGGGATTTTTCAAATAATTTGCTGTATGTAGCTGGACAGCACAAGTGCACAGATACAGTAGTTACATAACGGTTTCAAGTTGGACAGCTCTGTTTTATATCATTAATAATGCCTGTGAGTGCCCTTTTAATATAAAACAATTACAACATGAAGAGCTGAAAGATATTCTTTCATTTTTATAACTAGAATACTTCAGTAGTTAAATTCTGTTAAGGCTGCATTTCTATATTCAGTGATATGTTCCTCACTACATAAACATTTCACACTGATTATTTTTACAGCATGAAGCTGCACACATGTAAATAATAAAATCTTATCCTTACCAATTGTGCCAGGGATTGAAATTTGACCCTGTCCAACATCCAGATCAACAAATATTGGCCTTCGGCTCATTCGAACTGCATAATTCAGAAGCAACCTACATAATGTTGATTTCCCAACATCCACTGGGCCCACAATCATTGTTACAGGCCCTCGACCGTTGGCTTGTTCTGCCTTTCTTCTTAACAGTTCCAATGCTGCATGTGAATTGAGATACATAACCTGGGAAGACAAATGGGTGAAAATAGAAGAAACAGAATTACAGCAACAAATGTTTGTGTATGTATAGCTTGTGTCACTTACCATGGGTGTTTCTTTCGCAACGTAACTAACATCCGTCTTCCCTCTCAATTCTATAACACATCCTTGCCATGTAAACACGGCTATCTTTGCTCCCGTTGTGAACACATAAGTTTTTCCTTTCACAAGTTCTGTACCAAACACCTCTGCCATTCCGCTCTTTAACTGAAAGAAAAGTGTTAACAGCAATTACATACAGTGAAAAATGGTCAAGACTATGGGTGGTAAATAAATATATCTCCAAACACTAAGGTTAGGCAAACATAATACAACTCACTTCTAATATCACTTTTTCATTTTTACTTTCAACTTCGAATCTCAATTCACAGTCAGGTTCAAGCTTAAATTCTTGAACCTTTGGAACCTTTTCTTCTATCATTATTAGTTGTATTCGATTACGACAAACCAGTCAGATCCGCCTACAACTCCAACAATACTCAAAACACTCAAAACCGTCAAAACGGTCTTTGTAACTAGGTTCGGTTGTTAACGTTTCATCGTCATTGTTGTTGTTTGGCAAAATAGCGTCGTGACCGGTCACGAGCGCCAACGGTCGTTACGCGTACGAGTGCAATACTGTTGTCCTCCTGTCGCTCCTGTCTTCCTACACTAAATACACAATGGCCACCACCTCCGAGAGCACGATCGGTAAAACGGCATACTATCATACCACCATCCTTTGCATCCTGCCCGACTGAACGTGAACATATATTCTCAACAATAATAATACATAATTTTGCAATTCTGACCGTTTCTGCTCCGAAAGTGAAGTGATATTGAACCCGGTTCCGAAAAAAAGAAAACTATGGAATAAGAGACTCTGGAGTACAAAAGGTCAGAGTTGCAAAATTTATTTATTTGGAGAAAGTTTCTTACCAGTCTGTGTAAAGTCATAACATTTCATTTACATCAATCCAACACCGCCTTACCCAAATGAACTGGACACTGTGTGAACTATAACATACATAGAATACTTGTGTCTAGGAAAGCTAAATGTGGGGAAACTTGAAAGAAAATTCTGTTTCCATCAGAGATACTTGTATTTAACCACATAAGTTTGGTCATAAATTACACTTGAAAGCCAGACAGAACAGAGTTTTCCGGTTATATTAATGTACTATAAATCATGTAAAGCAAGCAATAATACTGATGAATCCAGTTATTATTAATTTCATTAGAATGACTGAACTCCAGAATTTGAAATTTGAAATTTGCCACTCTTGTCAACAAGTATGCATTTAATGATATATAAAAAGCTGATATATTCATCTTCACTAGTTCAGTACTGGACAGGATTATATGGCAAAAATAACAACATATCTTACAGAATTATTATGAAATCTATATGACAATATTAATAATATATCTCACAGAATAGTCAAAATCTGATATTCATCTTCAACTACAGTTCTGAACAAGACTAAATGACAAATATAACAACATACCTTACAAAATACTGGAAATCTGATATTCAACTTCCAAAACAGCAAAAAAGAATACCCAAAGTCAGTTACAGAGCTTTTAAAGCTAGAAGAAAAAACATTTCTGCAAGGCTTCTGTTACTTCATAAACAACATTCTTATATTTATATAAAATAGATAAGTAAGAAAATTAAAACAGTAAGTGTACAGATTAGTAACAGTATATTCTCAGATTTAAGCTAAGATCTATATTCAGAATCGCAGGGAGACCACTGTAATAGAATATAATGTTTATAAGAATGTGCTACAGAAGGCCAGATGGGCATTTCCTAGGCCTTTTGTGTATTTACAAAGATTTTTTCCCACAACAATAAAAAAACCTTCCCCCATGATACTTTTCACCCCCTGGTTGTTATCATTGTAATCATTATAATGTTCAAATGCTGGTGGAATTGGCACACAGATTTAATTGGTTGAATATTATTCCACTAGATGGCAATGGGTTGCAATTAGACATCGATTTGTACAGGCAGATCATAATTTAATGATCTGTCCTATCAGCACTCAGTTTTGTCCATCATGTTGTGTATGCGCGGTGACAATTGTGTGGTTTATATGTGATCTCTGCTTTGTTGCTGTTGTCATGTTCTTCAGTGTATTTGCATGTGTAGGCAATTAGAGTTAGAGGTAAAAGGAAGAGCGTAGAACAGTATTTCATCCTTTGCCATGGAACTGAAGATCGCTATGTGAGACTCAGATGGGGTCAGGATCATTAAGATCGTTAAATCACTGCTCTTGTACAGCGGTTAGGTTACAGATTGTGTATTTTGGCTGCCCATCCACCAGATGCTCAGAACTCCGAAGATTCCAGATTTTCTCTTATTACTTTATTGCATGATCATAGGTAATACCAGAAATACTTCTATTTATTCTAGCCGTAAAGCAGTTAAAGAATTCCAGACTTTTCATTGACAAGCAAAGATAAATGCATAGCTGAAAATATTAAACAAGCCAATGAGTCAACGTCAATGTGACTAACTCCAACCAGCAAAATCCTTGAAATTTTGAGAATGTAGCCCACTCTGACCACTAGACTACAGAGGCAGTCCAGATGTTACTATTTCTGGTGCAAATCAGACCGTCCGCTTTTCACTGCTTCGGATATCACAAGAATAATTTTTTACATATAAAATTCGTCAGCTTTGCATACAATCCCAAACCTAGAAGACCAGGTCATTGTATTTATGTTTTCCAATAACAGGGTGGCTCAGTTATAGCCCCAGCCACTGGTTTACCTTTTTGTTGCCTTCTATGATTCTGTACAGTGGATACATTCTAAACCACCTCTCATACAAGAAACAAGTATCTAATACCTGAACTATTATATGAAAAATTCATATTTCTTTCCATGCGCATGATTCAACCACAAACCAATTGAAGGATTGTGGGTCTATTTAGTATTGCAGATATACATGGAAGGACCACCTCTGTGGTCTAGTGGTCAGAGTTCCTGGCTACAGATCTAGATCTCCGGGTTCGATTCCTGGCGCTACCAAAATTTGTGAGAAGTAGAGGGTCTGGAACGAGGTGCACTCAGCCTCGTGAGGATAAACGAGGAGCTATTTCAAGGAAATAGCTGCTCCAGTCTAGAAAACCGAGATTAACGGCAGTGCGCTGACCATGCGACACCCTCTATCCGCAAAAATTGGCACTAAATTCATCGAGAAGCGGCGGTCTGTTGGTCAGTACAGTTTGCTTGCGGACTACAGGCCGCGGAGTTTGTTTTTTGTCATTTGTTTAATATACACGGAATATTGTTTTTTCTCCCCCTTTCCCCAAAAGAATTTCATTATTAAAGTTAAGACTTTTCACATGGGAATAAGTGAACATTTTCTTGATACCGTAAAGCACACTCTAACAAGGAAGTGTTTGAATTTAAAATTGTCAGTTTTACAGACAGTAACATTTGCATAATTTAGATATTTATCAAGCGGTGAATGATTATTGTTAAACTTTGATTTAGTCAAACAGAGGATCAGTGAACAATGTAAGTGTGAGTTCTTACATACAAGCATGATGTTATGGATATGTATTGAGTCCAACGTAATTTTTCACCCGGATTTTCAGATGTGTTTGCAGTTATAATTTATCTTTCAGAACTAAATATGTATTTATATAACAAACTTGATTATAACAATTGAATTCCTCATCTCACTTAGTTAAGCCTCTAACTAATTATCTCCATGCAGTTGAATCATTCTTGAGAAGCCGTCAGTTGTGCAGCTACTCAACAACTTCACAACATTTTATGGAACTCAACAGTTCATTACCATATTCACAAGAGCCCTCCACTGGTCCCTATCCTAAGTCAGATCAATCCAGTCCATACAACCAAATCCCACCTTTCTATAATCCATTCTAATATTTTCCGTTCATCTATGTCTAGGTCTTCCTAGTGGTTTATTTCTTTCTGCTTTTCCAACCCATCAATGCCAAAGTAGAAGGAAAGACATTTTCAAGGCAACAATTGGGAATGAGAGGTTGCACGAAATTAGTAATGATACTGGAATTAGAGTAATAAATTTTGCCACATCCAAAAATCTGACTGTCAAAAGTACAATGTTCCCACATCTTAACATTCATACATATATTTGCTTGGATTTCTCCTGATGGAAAGACACAACCAAATTTACCATATATTGGTATACAGGAGAAGGCATCCAAGCATACTTGATGTCCGATCTTTCAGGGCAAGAGATTGTGATACTGACCACTATCTGGTGGTGGAAAAATTTAGGGAGAGACTGGTAGCGAGTAAACAAACAATCCACAGAGTTCATATGGAGAGGTTCAATCTCAAAAATTTAAAAAAGATAGAGGATAAAGAGCAGTATTGTGTTTAAATCACAAATAGGTTCGCAGTTTTTGGAAAACTTAGACAATGAGGTGGATATTAATAGAGCAATATGATATCTGTTGTGACAGCTTTGCAACAACTGATTTTTGTGTGGAAAAAATGTGAACCTGCAAAATGTGAATATCAGGACCAATAAATTGTGCAGATTCTCAAGGAATTGAATGGAAAATGTATGGACATCAAATGTGAGGTCACCTTTCTTCTTCCTTGTTACACGGTACAAGATCATGTACCAGTAAGCTCTTCATTTTCTGAAAAAAAAAAAAAAAAAATTTTGCATGAAATGCTTATGAAAANAATGCATTCACACCTGTAGCTTGGTGAACACTGACCTCATTACATAATAAGATGGAATACTGACTTAAAGCTTTATCACAAAGTATTGCATCAATTGAACAGATAGCAAGACTGATTAGCAACTGCTGAATTATTTTGATGGTTGCCTGGCGCTGACACAAGGCAACAACAGACGTCTGCACTAAGAACAGAAGTTGTGAATTTGAGTCAGTAACACTGGGACATTCCCGTTAGACATAGGTGGATGACTTGCCAAATAAAATCAGAGCAAAAAGAAGCTATAGTCTAATTTATGATTATGTCTTTTGCACTATAATTTTTAGTGCAAATTTTCTGTTGTTATCTGAACAGTACCTTTCTTGTTCCTTCGATGCAAGCAAATATTCAGACCATCCTTCAGCTGCGTTGAAGTTGTGAGACATAAAATGTGATAAGGTAGAGTTACCCCTGTACATAATTATATGACTAAGCATAATGCGATGAAGGCATATTTGGGAATGGAGGTATAACTCCACCATTCATAACCTTGCCACTAGATGGGTTTAATTGGCTAGCCTCACTCTCCTACCATTTTATACTCGAGGATAGTACCCCATATCCAATGGATAGGACGCTAGGCTGGACCTTCAAACAATGTGGCTGCTGTGGACAAGAGAAAAAACTTTTCTTCTGCCAGGAATCTAACCCGGGTCATTCAGTCCATAGCCTAGACCCTGTACTGCCGGACTTATCCCTGCTCAGTAAAAAGATATACCACAGAGAGACTTAAGCCTGGAAGTTGATCCTCCAAGTCAAGACCTTCACTCACAACACATGGCCTCTATAAACTCTTTATCATCGTAGGTCCTCCTTTCACATCTGTAATTAAACCAGTAATAGGAACAGAAATTAACAAAGAAGATAGCTAGAAAGACGGATTCAAAAGAAGTAACAAATACAAAATTAAAGAGAGAAGGAAAAATAAGTAAAAGATTATGAAAATATTATGAAAGAACGGACGAAAGAAGAAAAAGAAGGGAAAAAGGAGAAATGAAAGTTTGGATGTGGGAGGTAGAAATATTTCTGTGACATAAAATCTAATTGTTTCTTCTCTTTTTCTAAGAAGTAAATCACATGTATTTATAATACACGACACTTATCAGTCAGTGGTTTAAAAATTAAATGTAATTTCTTATTTCTCTTTTAAAATTTTAATTAATGTTCAAGCCCTTTGAGTAAGTTACTAATAACGCTAGTCTGATTATTGGCACAGAAGTCAAATATGAAGTGACTGTCAGAAACTCTTGAAGAAAGTTTAGAATCGCCATTCCACTTAATGAATGTGGGAAAATATTTCATATTCAAATTGGTCCTTATGAAAAACTGCTGAACCTTATACTGTGGCTATCAGTTAACGGACGTCGTGTAATGGATATTTATATTCATCAAGCATGACGACAGCACTCTGGCATAGGGAAATTAAGCGTATATTTTCTCGCAAATAACGAACCTGGTAATTTTCTTGTGGAAGGGTGTGTTCACTTTCCTCCCTGGTTTTACTGTATTTTCACCAAAACTTCCCTTCAACAATTCCCTGCTTGTCTTGAAACTGATAAGAGACGAGAGTAGTTTCTGTTGTACTGGATATCTCACTCGCAGGCATGGGCCCCGAGGGAGGACAATCTAGTCGTCTGTTCCCCTTGTATTTTTGGAAAGAAATTAAGATTGAAGAAAAAAGGATTTGTACTAAATACTAATAATAAACATTAGAAGTATTTAAGCAACATATTCATCCCCTTGAATGCGCTAGGGCGATCATTAAAAATAGCCTTAATCGGCTTAAATGTGAAAGAAAATTTTCCAGTTGCTTCTCCTTGAAAAATTGGCTTCCGTCGGGGGAAAAAAATATTCTGGCGCCTCCTATGTTCGTGAGATATAAATTCGCGTATTTTTTTTTCAGAGTTCGAACCCTCAATGCTTGTGAAAGGCTTCGACAATCGCTCTTCATATGTATAATGCATGTTTAAGGTGACCTACCCATATTAAGTGGGTTACGCGGTAGCGTAGTAGTTTGAGGCTCTATGCTGCAAATCTGGAAGGTTGCGGGTTCTAGTCCCGATGAGGTGGATTTTCTTTTTTTCAATTTACCTAATCCTTCCACTTGCTCTATGGCCCTGGAGTCGACTCGGCCTTTAACAGAATTGACTACCAGCGAATCTTCCTAGCGGGTAAAATGAGGCCGGCGCGTAATGCTGACAACCTTACCGCCATCTGTGAGCCGATTGTCTAGAAGATGTGGGAACCTCAACCTCTCACAACCCTATGGGCCTTCGCGGGCTCTAATAGGAATAACTTTACCCTTTACCCATATTAAGTACTCTCTCAATCTATTCAGTTTGTGACTGCTGTTTATCTAGACCAGAAGAATATTTATAGACATATCTTATGATAGTATTTTAAGTAGCTATTATAAAAATATCAGTTAGTAGTCTGTTATTTCATATTTACTCCAACTGATGTTAAACGCCGAAAAACATAAGTACTTACGGCTATATGATACATCTTTCTTAAAGAAAGGCGATTGACTTAAATAACTGACTTGCTAATCGGAAGATATTCAATGTTCAACTAGTTCCTCGTTTTTGTGCGTTCTTTGCATGAATAACTTAAAATGAATATATTCTTCGTTACCCCATTTTTCCGGCGAATATTTAACTTTCGGAACAAACGAACAAATGTAAACGACAGTCTATATTGGGAGTCTACGTCAGCATTCGATGAACGAATTCGAGCCCAATCTGGGGCTTATGGCTAGATATTTATTAATGTTTGACAGTTTCTGTCTTGCTTTTGTCGGGCGCCCTCTCTGACGAGAGGACGGATCTGTCTTTTGTCAGAGTCACTGTCTGCAGTATTAAGTCATTTGTCATAATGTAAAGGATATTTACATTTTATATGTTAAATATGTTAATAGATGTATATAATGTGCTTATATACTCGTACCTCAAGGCTCCTTGGAGCAGAGTTCTTCTTAGGAAGCTGATGGTCGAACAGATGATAAAAGAATTTCCACAGCTTTTATGGAACTGAAAGGTCCACGCGGAAATATGTGCCCCCCCCCCCTCTCGCACTCTCTATGACAGCTGAAGTTCACAACTTATGAACCGTCTCGTTACATATTCTCTTCATGCCCCTGTTACTAGTCTACGTATCTCTTTCTGCATGTTTTAAACTTTCGCTTCAGCTATTTTCCTACTCTAGAGTGAGAAGCCAAATTTCACCACCACGTACAAAAGAAGATATATTACCATTATATGATACTGTGATACCTAGGCCATTGGAAGACCTAGACGTAGATTAAATAATAATATTAAAATGGATTTTTAAGATATAGTATGGGAGGGTGTGGACTGGATTCAACTGGCTCAGAGTAGGATCAATGACAATATCTTGTGAATATAGAAATGGACGTTCGATTTCCATAAAATGATGGGAATTTCTTGTCTAACTGATTAACTATTAGCTCTCCAAGAAAGGATCTGTTCCATTTAGTTACTTGGTCAGTCAGTTAACACCCACGTCACGACAGTTTCATAACGCTATATCAGTTCCAAGCAAAAATATGCAATCGTATTCTTGTTTTGTTAAATAAAATCTTATGCTAATTCAGCAAGAGTAAGAAGTTGTAAAGTACAGTGTTCTTTGCTACTTTATATCAATCATTGGTTTTTATCTTGTTTATTTCCTATAAACACAAATTTATTTTAGGCACCTTGGTAACAGCTAATCAACGGCGCAGATGACATACTGCGTAATTATATTCCGTGAATTTTACAAGTATTATATGAAACAAGAAAGTATTATTGCCACGTATAAATTATACATACCAGTGAGTTTCATTATTCCCTCATGTACCTCTGAATTTTTACACATTGGGTTTCTTTTGTTAAAAAATGGAAGAGATTAATCTAAAATACATGAAATATAAGCGATAAATCGGACTGACGTGGACAGAGTTTAAAACCATTACACAACGTTTAGTTTGGGTATCAATGCCAAATTTAATAGAAGTCCGCTGAAGAGTTTTGGAGATGAAACGTACGAATGTTATAACCTCCCAATTGCATGTTTCTTAAATTAATTTTATTTCAAGCACGCAGTGTAAAAGATATACATACGCTATGAAATACTGTAAGTAGTACAAAATTCACCCTACAAACATTGCAAAATATCCATTGTTACACACGAAAGTAAACTGGAAGCAATAAAGATCTATTTGCTTCCGATATTTATCACATAAAAGACAGGGATTATGTTATCATTGATTCTGTTGCTATGTCATTAACAAATCATACTTCTTATCGATTCGAAAGTCCTATATTATCATCGCTAATTGAACAAATTGGTCTGCCTTGTTTAGCGATAAGTAAATCTGATTAATTTGATTTCGTTAAGAAGGCAGAATGAAGTTAATTATACCTATTTCTGTATCAAAGAAAGCAAATGCGGTAAACATATGCGATTAATTAGATTAGGTTGAATGATTAATAATACTAGTATTATGAAAGAAGCTTCCGATAAACTGACGAAGAAGTTTCAATCCCTGTAACAGAATTAGACCAATAATTTAACCTTTAATGTTCTTGATTGTGATGATGTGATGATGATGATGACGAAGACGTTAGGTTATTTTAAAGACTAGTATTATAATGATTCACATTTGGCATGGTACATTTTAGGGTTCCAACTTACTGAACACTATGGGTTTCAAAGGCACTTGTACAAGTAGTTAGCGTAGCCTCTATCTTGATACTTTCCGTTTTCATAAAACGTTTCTTAAATAGATTGGTACCTTTAAAATGTCTTATATCCACAAAAGGCTTGCATATTCTGTGTTCAGTGGGGCTAATGTTGCTACCATCTCAAAATTTCGCACGATGGCCATGTTGATATTATTAGCCACAAAAATTTAAAACCTAATATGAAGATAGGAGGTTTCAGGTGCCATGATGTTCATACAGAGTATAAAGAAAAGTGGTTAATTTGTAGAAAGCAGTCTTCTGGGATTTGGCACCGTGTATATGTGATGTTAATCGACGTTTCGGAGGAACGTATCGCCTCCATCTTCAGGGTANCTGACTGACAGATACACGCAGCACTCAAGCTTGGGCTTATGGAAGTTGGTGTGAGGTAGAGGGTGGTGATGGTTGTAATGGGTGCTAAAGAGTGCATTATTGTAATAAATTGTTACATGCGTAATGCATCTGAGCTGGTGTGTCTACAGAGCAATAACATCGAAAATGAAAATATCTGTCTATAAATGAAAGCCAGTCATCTCAAAACGGGTGTTTATGCAACTCCATAGCCGTTGTGTGTACGAAATGTAGTACTTCACGCAACATAATCTTACTGTAATGAATCGAATATTCTCAGGGTGTTTGAGAACAGGGTGTTGAGGAGAACATTTGGACCGACGAGGGATGAAGTGACAGGAGGTTATAGAAAACTGCATAATGAAGAGCTTCATAACTTGTACGCTTCTCCAAGTATAATTTGAACGATCAAGTCAAAGAGGATGAGATTGGCAGGACATGTAGCACACTTGGGGAGAGGAGAAATACATATAGGATATTGGTGGGAAAGCCGGAAGGAAGGAGACCACTGGAAAGACCAAGACGTAGGTAGGTGGACAATATTAAAATGGATTTCAGGGAGATAGAACGGGATGGTATGGAATGCATTGATCTGGCTCAGGATATGGACTGCTGGAGGGCTCTTGTGAACACAGTAATGAACCTTCGGGTTCCATAAAATCCTGGGAAGTTCTTGAGTAGCTGCACAATTGGCAGCTTCTCAAGAAGGGCTCAGCTCCATGAGTGAGTCAAGAAGCTACAAAGCAATGTTTGCCAACCTATGGTCCGCTAACTGTTTTTGGTTTCCAAATACCTTAGTGTCGGTTCGTGGACATCTATTGTAAGTATGTAGTTTTTTACAGCATCTGGTATATATATATTGTATTTCGGCTTTAGTTCTTTTCATTGTGGGGTTTATTTTAAATGTTTTTCATATTTAAAAAATCTGTCATATGCAGGCATTCACAGTGAATCTAAGAATAAAACTTTTAAAATGTTCAGGTATCTCAGAAAAGACAAAAATCACGTTTAATACATAACATGACTAGACAAAATATGTAACCAAAAATTACTTTTAAACTTAATTTTTGAAAGAATACTGTCACGTATATGGGGGTACGGGTGAAGAAAATAAAGGGTTCTAGTTCGGATGACTGTATTTATTAACACCTCTTTTATTGCTAGTGGGGTGGGATCAAGTCCCTTGTACTGTGGCCACTTCTGGCCTATTGTACCAGCCCCAGATGATAGGTGAGGGTGATTGTGGAGCCATTGGTGGAATGAAGATTGGCAGGGGAAACCGAAGTACTCGGAGAAAACCTATCTCAGCGTCACATTGTCCACCACAAATCACACTTGACCAGACCTGGGATCGAACCCGGGCCGCCGCGGTGGAAAGCCAGCAACTAACCGCTTCAGTTATGGCGTGGCCTATTAACACCCTCCTTTACAAACACTCTAAACTACAGACAATATACAGATATCTCTATCACTGATTTACACAATTTAAAGTTCACCGTAGCATAAGCATTAGGATTCTCAATTTCCACTAGTCGTCTCCTAGCAACGGATCTCAATACAGAAACTATCACTTCAAATCACTTTGAAGTCTTCTTGACTTCAATCACTTAGTACTCCCTCGTCCTAATCTGTACTCAACTAATCTACACAATTCACTAAGGACATGCTCCATTCTTGTCCTTTTACTCTCAAGTGCTCTGCACTCTACAATAATCTAAGCTACAACAGATCTTCGTTACATAGGCTCCTCACGGATAACACAGAAAGCACAGTTCTATTGTTGCGCAGCGCAGGCCACACAGGAAACACAAATCACCTGATAGCTAAGCACTGATGGTTTGTGACGTGTTTACCTAACCGTTGCTTAGAAGCAGGTTGCAAACCCCGTTGTTCCATTGTTGCGTGCGTGTATTACTTTGAAACGGCTGTTTTTGTGACTCAACCATTCTTGCATGGAGCAAATACACCATAATATGCATCAGCGTAATAAATTTGATAGACCATAGGGCCAAGAAGTGTTACTCGAGTGGTCCAGATTTCATAATGTTGGAATACTGCCATAGAGAATAATTAGAGTATCAACACGAATCTTAAGTTATTTCATTGTGCTTGAAGTTTGTATTAACATTAGTGAAAATATTCTACTATTCTTATAATGACCCTAAGGAGAGATTTCGCCGTGAATATTGGGTCAGGTATTCTATCTGCAAGCGGAGATTACTTTCTGCTCAATTTGGGCGTTCACTTGTATTAGTGGCCCAATAACATGTCGCTATAACGACACTATGTAAATTACACGTCCGGTAACATACTAACACTGTTCTCCTGACAATCAGTGCTGTCACTTTCTATGAATTCCTTTCTGCAACCGAGCAGTCAATCAACTCTAGCAATATTACCAGAATATTCACAGCCACTAACACCAATGCCCTCTTTTGAACCCTATCGTGAGTTAGAACCAGGTAATTCCAGTATGTGTTTTCTACTTGTTTATACATATCCTCCTAATATTAACCTTTCATTTCCATTTCGGTCTTCCGCGTGGGTGCCTAAATAGAACGAACAATATATGGACATATTTTGGAGAAAAAATTCTTTGAAAGAAGCCATATTGAAAACCAAGATAGAGATGACGAACAATACTAAAATTGACCTTACATAATGTGATACGAGGTTTGAATTAGGTCTGCTTCTTCAATTCCGTCTCTGATGGCGGGATAGATCAATGTGAAACGACCTAGACATATTGTTAAGAATAAGCTGTCTTCTGTTATGACACCGTGTAGTGTAGTGTGGCTACCGAAATTTCGAAGGAACATACTGCCTCCAACTTCGAGAAATATGGAGTCGGTATGTTCCTCCGAAACGTCTGTATCCATCCAACAGGATAAGCTGTGATATAACACAGAAGTGCACAGTATGAAACTTTTTCGTACCGGGAGCAACAAATCTCATACAAGAATAAAATTAGCTTACGAAAGGGTCCAGTACCCGACTTGGAGTTTTCCATTGTTGATACTTCTGTGTCTATTGCCGAGGAAGATGTCAACTAATTAGTCAACTGACTAATTAATTGCAACTACATTGCCAGACTATCTTGTGCAGGAATTTCTCCTCCCCATTAACATACAGTGACTGGCTCTTAGTTATTTACTGAAACATACACTTCTGTTTCAGTAAATAAGCATGTAAATTCGGCGACTTCTTCGGCAAGAGCCTGTAGAGGATGCCTGTTAGTTCACAGAAATATAAGTCACTTGAACGGTCACGTACCGAAATCTGACCAAAGTGTTTGCATCTACTCAATATCTCTGTCTCCTTTCATGTTAATAATCAACGCTCAACACCGACGCACACTGCTGCTTTATTTCGTCATGTAGAGGCGCTTTCAATTACTACTTCATGCGTTTTACAGAATGGTAGCCGCCGCCTTCCAGGACGACTGCGAAGCATTTTCCGGTGGTCACTGAGATCAATAACAAAGATGCTGATTTAACTTTATCCATGGCAGCGCCATAGCTCAAGCGGTTAGTCGCTGGCTTCCCACCGCGGCGGCCCGGTTTCGATCACGGGTCTGGTCAAGTGGGACTTGTGGTGGACAAAGTGGCGCTGAGGTAGGTTTTCTTCGAGTACTTCGGCTTCCCCTGCCAATCTTTATTCCACCAACTGCTCCACAATCACCCTCACCTATCATCTGGGGATTGTACAATAGGCCAGAAGTGGCCGCAGTACAAGGGACTTAGTCCCACCCCACTAGCAATAAAAAAAACTTTATCCTGAAAGGACGCATTAAAACGCAGACACGTAACATAAATAGTCTTCGTAGTTATAGGTATGGCTCGCTCCTAATTATTTTTTAATTTCTAATCAAGTTTTAAATAATTTTCATAGATTTGGGAGCCTCAAACATTTTTATTCACGACAAGCGAGCTTCATACTAAAATAATTTGCGGGAACCACTAGCTTGGATTTTATGGGTTCCAGTAATAAGATGACCAGGGAAATTAAATCGAAAGAATGGGAAACGAACCAGGTTTCGCCTAACACAAAGCACTGTTCCAACATCTGCTTGGGACTCACTGAAAGCAGGAAAACCATCAGACAGGATAGAAGATCTCCGAATCGAGATTCGAACACGGGACCCTCCAGGTATGAAGTAGGAATGCTAACCACTCCACAGCGACGTTCAGTATAATCCGCTTACGCTAAGTAACAAATGAAAGGGTTACTACGAAAACAGAACAAACTTTGTACAGTCTCTTAGACTTCGTATCAGAAATTCATTATATCAACTATTCATCTGTCACATCTTATGTCTTCAATTAACTTCAGCATTGTTCTTGATTACCCAATACATATAAAACTTCTAATTACAAAAGGTTGACACAGAACAGGATAACGTCAAGTGCCTTGATGTCCTCTAACTACAAGCCTATCTGCCACAGAGAACGTTTGCTGATAACATTCAATTTCAATTATCTGCGTATCAGATTGCGCCCGCAGTTCTACAAGTGCACCTCAAATTTATTTCGAAATATCTCATTTTGGACACTTGTAAATTCCCTTAAGTGGCATATACGTGGACTTTTAGACTTGCGTAATGGTGACAGCTTGATAAAAATTGCAAGGCCAGAAATATTTCGTTCATAAGGTTTTGTATGTGTGGTTGAGCAAGACCTGTCGCTGTAACCAAGACCAGAGGGTGGGAAACTGAAACTAATTAACTTATCACCTACTACTGGTATCCAAAGGTTCAACAATATTGATACAAACGACCACCGATGGGCATGTAGACATATCACTCACTCTCACAACCTCTTTCTTTAGACTGATGTTCTCTCTCTTCCAAAATAGACGCTTAACAAGCAGATTCTTTTGGAAGGTCAGCAGGTAGGCAAGGCATTTCCTGTCCCTCCAATCGGCGCTATATGTGCGGTCTATAGAAACGTCCTTCACTTCACTTCTCTAACAATACTACATGACCCATAGCTGCTGTTCCCCAATATCCTCTTTCGTAAAATCCAACATTGCACACTTAGGACGAAACTTGTTTTCAGACATTTGTGAGTTATGTAAAACTAGACTTTGTTGTTTGATTTGAAGATACCTTTTCATTTCGTACGTTTTTATATCATTACATATGTTAGTATTATTTCGGATATACGCATTGTGTGACTATTTCCGAATGTCATTTCGGGCGTTAAACCGAATTACGGGAAAGACTTCGTAGTTGTTATTCCATCCCGAATTGTGGTGAAGAAGGGACATTCGCCTACAGTTCCTGTGTCAACTTCGAAGATGTCCTTACTTATGCTGCCAAATTATCCTACTTCACTTGTCGGAGGGAGTTGCACGTTAAGGGACTGCTCGAAATTCTCTGTATATGCAAGTATAGTTACAAACCACTAAAGATGTTGGCACTGGAGCTTCGAGTCGAACAGAGGTAGACACTGTCTTTATTTCCGGCTGTATTTATTTTCATGATTTATTTAATCCGTCTTGCAGTGCATACACTCATTTTTCTCCTTCTCTCCCTCGCACTAAAATATAACATTAGTAATGTATTTATTTTATTCATTTATAATAAGATTAGAGAAGCTGTCAGCAATTCACTGTAAGGGTGACCAGCGAAAAATAATCTGGAAAGGATGCAGAAGAAAATTATCGTGGCCCAATTTGAGGACCTATTCCGAAATTTTCTGGAGAAACTGAGAAAACCAAGACAAATCTAACTCAGCACAGCCGGTCTCCAAGTCGAGATTTGAGCTCCGCACCACCCGAATACGAAGCAGAATTGCTAAACACTTGAATGTGATATGTGGTATATGCTGGCAATGTATTTTTTTAAGTTAACAATAAGAATTCTATAACGAGATGAATTTGTGTAACATGGATTTGGGGATCTAACATTAAAAATGACTGCGAAGATAAAGTGATTTATGAAAGGAACAAACAACCAAAAATTAATTGTGAAGGCTGCTGCTCGTAGTTCTAAATCTAACAACGGTATGAAGGAAATTTTGTTAATTTTTGGTATTATCATCTGCGACAATTGACGTACGGCTATATCTTTCTGCGCGTAGTATAATTAATTCTCCGGTAACAATGCATGAAGTGATACTTTCAAATTCGTAGATTCTCAAGAAACTGCAACGTCCGAAAGTGGTCATTTTAGTCCATCGCAAGAATTGGAACTCCTTAAATGGCACTAAACCGATTTTACTCATTGCGTATTGTTGCCAGAATCGATATTCATTATTATTTCACCATCTAACATCACGTTTATCCATCCATCTCATTGTGGGCTGAGCAAGAACCAAATATTATCCGAATAAATGTACAGTTAAATTATGAAATTGTGCTTTATAAAGACTGATACTCAGTAGTTTATAGTAGTACCAAATCGTGAGGCTCCAAAACCATTTTAAGAACACACCAATTCGACTGCTTACAGTTCGGGAACTTGAAAAATTAATAATATCACATTGCCGTGAAAATGACATCTTTAAGATCTGAGGCTCTTACAGAGGCGATTATGAAGAGTTCTTCTTCTCTATGACTTTACGGCCCTTTCGACCTTGGCTGCTTTTTTAGTTTTTTAATCCTATACACAGTCGGTAGGACTCCCTGGACAGGGGATCAGCCCTTCGAAACGCCACTACCTACACACACAAAAACGAAAACAGAATAAACGCACACAGACATGCATGCCTCGAGTGGGATTCGAACACACGAGCCAGTGCTCTAGCGGGAGAAGACATATCGTGCCTTAGACCGCGCTGCCACTATGATCGGCTGAGGAGTTCTATCTTCTGGAAAATAATGCCGCGTAGTTCGTAGGAAGTCAATCAATTTTTCGGAGGAATATGTTGCCTCCATCTTCAGGGCCGAAGAATAAGCCAAGAAAGAAATCAACAAGAAGCAGAGCTATGCTTGCTACCTACTTCAGATTGGTTTCTTATTCGGTTTCTTCTTCTAGCCTGAAGATGGAGGCAACATATATTTCGAAACTTAAATTGACATTCACCGGCCCCCACGGCGCTATGTCCCAGAAGAGGCCATTCTTCTTGTAATAATAATAATAATAATAATCCGTGGGTCTTCGCAATCCATGATGAACCTTGGCCACTGTTTTACACTTTCTTAATCATATAAACAGTCGCTTGGACTCCTGGGGTGGGAGATCAGCCCGCAGCAAGGCCGCTACCTACGCAGGACACCACAAACAGAATACACGCAGCCAAACATCCATGCTTCGAGTGGGTTTCGAATTCACGATCCCACTGTTTGAGCAGACGAAAACAGTTCGTGACTCAAATCGCGCGGCAACTGTGACCGGTTCATGTCGTCATTACTTCACCGATTTTATTCATTAGGACTCTCAGCCCGATATATTTCTCAGCCTCATGTTTCCAAGGGCAGCTAATAATAGCTTTAAAATAATTCTGATCTTGTATTCCCCATACTAAGACAATAATGCTAGACATGCTCTACAGGGAATAGTAATCCGTCCGTGTCTATAAATAGACCTTCACGTCACAGCATTCTCCCCTTGTGAGGATCAGTTTCTAGCACAATTTATTGTTCCATATTCTTGCGCGTTTCTAGCAAGAACAAAAACAAAAAATCCGTGGTTTTAGTCCTCAAGCGAATTATACCGACCGAGCGACCGCCGATTGTCGGCGAAGTTAGTGCCAACTTAGCGGATAAAGAGTGTCGCGTGATCAGTGCAACGAATCCCCACGGCCGTTAATTTCGGTTTTCTAGACCGGAGACGCTATTTCCTTGAAATAGCTCCTCAGTTATCCTCACGAGGCTGAGTGGTCCTCATTCCAGATCCACTACTTCTCAGAAAATCTGATAGCGCCTGGAATCGAACCCGGACCTTTAGATCTGTAACCAGGAGCTCTGACCACTAGACCACAGAGACGGTCGCGAGTTTCTAACATTCACGCAAATATACACTGAAGAAAATATATTACTGTAAAACACGGTAGAATGACGTTCAAAATTCCAAGACAAATACAATGAATTTTACAGTACTGAAGACATTTAACATTAACAAAAGACAATGCGTCAGAGCAGTAACAAAAGAGGAAAGGTGTATTCCTGTCTACAGTGGTATGTAGTTACATAATCTGTTCTGCACTGCACTTCCGTTTCTCTCCGCTCCCCACAGAATGCGCCGTTCTTGCGCAACTCACTTGACACGTTACTTCTGACACCATTTGCCTAACGTTGCACAGTTCGGATATTGCATAAAGCATATGAAGAGTAAGCACAATGGAGAGGTTATGTGCATCATTTCCACCCTCATATTGCATCTCCAGAACAAATCACGGGATGTCCATGAAATCGGACATAAGATCTATACACAGAACGTTATCCGGCAATATTCATTGGCCCACAGTAATCATCCCTCTTAAATGAAGTTAAAAATCATACTTCGCAGAATTTATCAGAAACGTAAAACTAATGGATAGTAGATGCAACATATAGATTTAGTATATTTTAACAATTATCGATGTGATGTACATTCATAGGCCGTTATTCTCTATTCCCTACTTCCGATAAGGCCTGGTTCGACAACCTTGGTTTAAATCAAGAAAGTAACAACACAGTTGATGAGGTACTACAGCAGTCACATAATTATTTTGTAAGACACAATCCTCATTCGTCGGCTCTGTTCAAGACCGCCTGCATTCTTCCATCTTTTAGTTACAATTTTACTGCTGTTCTGCCACTCCCAAACATCCGGGATCTATGGTTAATTATGAATTTTTTCAATACCTAATCATAGCGCACAAGGTTACTGCCTTTGAAAAAACCCCTCCGCTTTACGGCCGTCAAAATTACAATGGAAACAGCAGACACAATGTCTTAATCTTTTAAAACTCATAACCGACAAATGAAACGAAGTGAGAAATCAAAACGCTCGTATAAATAGTGAGCTTTGTTATACACATAGCATCAGTGAATATATTGTCGTGGCCTGAACAGCACGTGTAGACGAGATGGCTTTCCGTTACATTGGTCGAGTTGCGATTGTTTCATTATCACTGTTCATGAACACAGCGTTAGGTTCCGAAGAAAGTCCCCAGCTACCACACATGTATTACCTGCGACAGTCGTGGCCGCAAGTTGATCAAAAAACATCATCAAGTTTTCCAATAGGATATGGGATTGGTGGTGTAGGATTCTTGCCCAAAGGAGGTCTTTTAGGAGTTGGTGGTCTGGGATATTATGGTGGTGGACCTATTGGGAGCTACGGTGGTGATTTTCTAGGAGGCTATGGAGGTGGACTTTATGGTGGCTATGGGGGATTCGGAGGAGGTCTTCAGAAGAGCCAAGGAGGTAGCAGTTACAGCAAAGGGCAGTCCGGCATTGGAGAGCAAAATCAAGCAGCAGGATTTGCAGCTGGAGGAGGCCACAAGGGACAAACTGCAGCCCAGAACTCCCAGGGATATTCAGGGGCTCAAGACGCCCAGAGACAGAATCAACAATCTTCTGGTTTCTTTGGTAACGAGGCTGGAGAAAAGAAGAAATATGAGAAAGGGGGAGCCTACGAAGGTGGTTCGAACTACGGGCAATCTGGTAAGAACAATTCCGGGGTCTAATGTTTGTTAGTGAGACATAAGTGAAAACTTGATCTGTGGCATTGAAGGGAGAACACAGATTGGGAGTATTTGAGAACAGGGTGCTGAGGAGAATATTTGAACCGAAGAGGGATGTAGTAATACGAGGTTGGAGAAAAATGCATAATGAGTAACTTCATAACTTATATTATTCGTCAAATATAATTAGAGTGACCAAGGCAAGGAGGACGAGATGGGCAGGACATGTAGGTTTCATGGGGAGAAGAGGAATGCATACAGGGGTTGGGTAAGAAAGCCAGAAGGAAAAACGTCATTAATAAGACCTAGAAGTAGGTGGGGGTTTAACAGTAAAATTGATGTTAGAGAAATAGAATAGGGTGTTATGAACTGGATTCATATGCACAGGATAGGGACCAGTGGCGGGCTCTTGTGTACACGGTAATCAGCCTTCAGGTTCCATACAAATGTGGGAAATTCTTGAGCAGCTGAGCGACTGACAGTTTCTCAAGAAGAAGAGCTCAACTCATGGAGTTAATTAGTTAGCTAGTTACTTAGAGACATGAGGCCGCGTCATAGCTCAAGAGGATAGTCGTTGACGGCGGCCCGGTTTCGATCCCGAGTCTGGTCAAGTGGGATTTGTGGTGGACAAAGTGGCGCTGGAGCAGGTTTTCTCTGAGTACTTCGGTTTCTCCTGCCAATCCTCATTCCACCAATTGCTCCACAATCACCCTCACCTATCATCTGGGGCTTGTACAATAGGCCAGAAGTGGCCGCAGTACAAGGGACTTAATCCCACCCCACTAGCAATAAGAAAATGCTTAGAGAAATAAGTATGTGTATATACACCGATTTGTGCGTCTTTGTTTTCCTATTAATGTGCCAATGAACACAGTGATGTACACATTAGCATTTCTGCCTCGCATGAGGACTGTAAAATATCCACGGCGACCTGCTATTATGGCTGAAGATTTTAGTTATTTTCCTTAGGCCTTCCAGCCAAATGCCGGGATAAGCCCTCAACACTAATTCCACTATCATTAGATACTGTATAGACTGGACTACTGATAGCGTTGTTAAATAAAACAACTAAATAAAGGATCTATATGTCACCTCGCTATACATGAGTTACTCGTTAATTTCGCGTCTCATTCTGACTCAATTCGGAGGTCGGACTTGTCCGTTTTTAAATAAACAAAAATATCACAATTGCCATGTTATCATTAAACAATGTCTGCCCTGGAATGCAAAACCAGTTTTTCATATTGAGTCAGTGAAAGTATGCTTTTTCGTGTTTCCCACTTAATTCCTGAACTGTCTAGAGGACTGTCTATAATTCAAACATGTTTCACACTAGAACGCCTTTGAGACTCGCTGTTTATGCATATCTGCCTATTTCGGCATCAAATAAACTCAATATACATGCAGAAAATTTTACGAAGTCTTACATTTTGGAGTGCTTTTAAAATTGATAGGGCGATATTACCTTGAACAAAACTGTGTAACAAGAACTATTAATTTACTCGATAATCTAAGGATATCCTAATATTTCACTATAAAAGCTTCAGACAAAGTATAACATACTATATTATATTTCAGCATCCTGT
This sequence comes from Cryptotermes secundus, assembly GCF_002891405.2. Classification (NCBI taxonomy): domain Eukaryota; kingdom Metazoa; phylum Arthropoda; class Insecta; order Blattodea; family Kalotermitidae; genus Cryptotermes; species Cryptotermes secundus. The sequence goes on from NW_019734365.1 coordinate 761,592, forward strand.
TACACTCACACAATACATATGGATAAATACCGTCTTAAGTGCAACAAATTTTATTGTAGTTTTTTACGCGTGTAGATTAACAAAGATTTTATACAATTAGAAAGACTGGTAATTTTAAATTTTAACAAGCAGTGTAACAGCTACGTGAGTGATACACACCTGATGATGGCCATTTAGGGCCGAAACATGTAGTGTGGAGGAGGAAAAGAAGTAAAAACTTACAATAAAATTTGTTGCACTTAAGACGGTATTTATCCATATATATAACATACTATTTTGATAAATGAATACGAGTAGTAATTATTAAAATGCAGTTCATTAGTAGTGTCTGCATAAAAACCAAATTGAATTATTTGCAATACAGACTATGCACGTTGCAATACTTATTTGTTTTCAAATACAGTTTTCAAACACAACAATTAAATCAACAATTTAATACAAAATCTCATTTCGGGAGGTTGAAGTTTCATACAAAACAACAAGAAATTATAAATCTTAATACAATGAAACGGAGGGAAGCTGCGAATATATTGAACAAGTAGTCGCGAACAGCTAACAAGGAGTGGTCCTCCGGCTTGGGGGTTGGACGTGGGGCTAACAACTCCTCATCGTAAAAAAAATACGAAATTTTACGAAAATGAACACAAAGCATCGGACCTGGAAGGATTCCTTGGACAAACGACCTAAGCGAGATTTGGTACTTGGAATGTTAGAAGTCTATATAGGGTAGGTTCGCTCAGGGCAGTGGCAGAAGAAATCTTAAAATATGTTAGATTTAGCGGGAGTTCAGGAGGTCAGATGGGGCGGAGGGGGCATCGCACCAGCAGGAGACTACACATTTTTCTATGGAAAGGAGAATGAAAATCATGAATTAGGTATAGGATTTTACGTACATAAAAGAATTGTATCAGCAGTTAAGAGGGTAGAGTTCGTTAGTGATACTATATCATATATAATAACAAAAGGTCACTGGTGTGATATCATTGTTATGAATGTTCACGCCCCAACAGAAGATAAAATTGATGACATAAAGGACAGGTACTATGAAGAACTAGAATATGTATTTGATAGATTCCCTTAATACCCTATCAAAATTTTGTTAAGAGATGTCGATGTCAAAGTAGGGAGGGAAGACATTTTCAAACCAACAATTGGGAATGAGAGTTTGCATGAAATTAGAAGTGATAATGGAGTTAGAGTAGTAAACTTTGCCACATCCAAAAACCTTATTGTCAGAAGTACATTGTTACCACATTGTAATATTCATGCATTTACTTGGACATCTCCTGATGGGAAGATACACAATCAAATCGACCATATATTGATAGATATGAGGCGACATTCAATTATACTTGATGTCCGATCATTCAGGGCAGCAGATTGTGATACTGACCACTACCTGGTGGTGGCAAAAGTTAGGGATAGACTGGCAGTGAGTAAAAAAACAGCGCACAGAGTTCTTATGAAGAGGTTCAATCTCAAGAAATTAAATGAGGTAGAGGGTAAAGAGCAGTATCGTGTTGAAATCTCAAATAGGTTTGCGGCTTTGGAAAACTTGGACACTGAGGTGGATGTTAATAAAACTTGGGAAACTATTAGAGAGACTATAAAAATGTCTGCCAAAGAGAGTCTAGGTTATTATGAACCGAAGAAGCATAAGCCATTATTCGATGAAGGATGCTCAGAATTACTAGACCAATGAAAACAAGCCAAATTGCAATGGTTACAGAATCAAAGTGAAATAAATAAGGATAATCTGAACAATAAAAGACTCAAAACCAGGAGGCATTTCAGGAACAAGAAGAGGGAATATCTGAAAGACAAAATTGATGACCTTGCAGTGAACAGTAAGAACAAGAACATTAGAGACCTGTATAGAGGAATTACTTACCTAATCATGGAGCTGAGCCCTTCTTGAGGAGCCGTCAATTCTGCAGCTACTCAAGAATTTCCCAACATTTTACGGAACCCGAAGGTTCATTACCGTGTTCACAAGAGGCCTCAAGCGGTCCCTATCCTGAGCCAGATCAATCCAATCCATCCCATCCTATCTTTCTGAGATCCATTTTAATATTGTCCACCCACCTACGCCTTGGTCTTCGCAGTAGTCTCTTTCCTTCCGGCTTTCCCACCAATATCCTATACGAATTCCTCGTCTCACCCATTCGTGCTACATGACCTGCCCACCTCATCCTCATTGACTTGATCATTCTAATTATACTTGGAGAAGAGTACAAGTCATGAAGCTCCTAATTATGCAGTTTTCTCCAACTTCCTGCTGTATAGAGGAATAAATATCTTTAAGAGGGGTTACCAACCTAGCAAAAACTTAGTGAAGGATAAGAACGGTGATCTGCTTGCAGATTCCCACAACATTTTGAATAGGTGGAGGAACTACTTCTCTCAGTTATTGAATGTACATAGGGTCAGTGATGTTAGGCAGACAGAAATCGATACAGCTGAGCTGTTAGTACCTGATCCTAGCCCTTTTGAAGTTGAAAGTGCTATCACAAAATTGAAACGATATAAATCGCCAGGTAGTGATCAAATTCCGGCAGAACTTATTCAAGCTGGAGGCGAAATATTACGTTCTTAGATCCACAATCTAATTACTTCCATTTGGCATAAGGAAAAATTGCCTGATCAGTGGAAGGAGTCTATTATTGTACCAGTTCACAAGAAGGGTGATAAAATTGATTGTAGTAATTATCGGGGGACATCACTGCTATCAACTTCATATAAAATTTTGTCCAATATTTTTCTTTCAAGGTTAAGTCCATATATAGATGAAATTATTGGGGATCATCAGTATGGGTTTCGATGTAACAGATCAACCACAGATCAGATCTTTTGCATTCGTCAGATACTGGAGAAAAAATGGGAATACGATGAGACAGTACATCAGCTATTCATAGACTTCAAGAAAGCCTACGATTCCGTTAGGAGGGAAGTATTGTACAAAATTCTGATAAGAGTTTGGAATACCCATGAAACTAGTTAGGTTGATTAAAATGTGTTTAAACGAAACGTAGAGTAAAGTCCGTAGAGGTAAATATTTGTCCGATAAATTTCCTATCCAGAATGGTCTAAGACAAGGAGATGCTTTATCGCCACTCCTTTTCAAATTGGCTTTAGAATATGCCATTAGGATGGTCCAGGGAAACCAGATGGGACTGAAATTAACGGGACACATCAGCTGTTGGTCTATGCTGATGGTGTGAATCTACTGGGTGATATGTATATATACTATAAAGAAAAACACATAAACTTTAATTTACGCAAGTAAAGAGGTTGGTCTAGAAGTAAACACAGAGAAAACTAAGTATATGTTTCTGTCCCGTTACAAAAATGCAGGGCAAAATCATGAGGAAACAGATGTTTTGAAAATGTGGCACAGTTCAGATATTTGCGAATGACGATAATAAATCAAAACCTGATTCAGGATGAAATTAAGAGGAGATTGAATTCTAATGCTTGCTACTGTTCAGGTCAGAACCTTTTGTCTTCTCGTCTGCTGTCAAAAAATATAAAAATTAGAATATACAAAATTATAATTTTGCTTGTGGTTTCTGTATGGGTGTGCAACTTGGTCTCTGACATTAAGGGAGGAACATAGACTGAGGGTGTTTGAGAACACGGTGTTGAGGAGAATCTTTGGGCCGAAGAAAGATGAAGTGACAGGAGGTTGGAGAAAACTGCATAATGAAGAGCTTCATAACTTGTACTCAGTTCCACGTATAATTAGAATGATCAAGTCAAGGAGAAAAAGGTGGGCAGGGCATGTAGCACGAATGGGGGAATAAAGGACTGCATATAGGATATTGGTGGGAAAGCCAGAAGTAAAGAGATCACTGGGAAGACCAAGGCGTAGGTGGGTGGACAATATTAGAATGGATCTTAGAGAAATAGGATGGGATGGCATGAATTGGACTGATGTGGCTCAGGATAGGGACCAGTGTAGGACTCTTGTGAACACAGCAATGAACCTTTGGGTTCCATAAAATGCTAGGAAGTTCTGCAGTAGCTGTACAATTGACGGCTTCTCAAGAAGGGCTGAGCTCCATGAGTAAGAATTATGTATAAGGAACTCAGAGCTATATATGGGAATATAAAAGTAAAATGTTTCCTGTCCTAACACATTATCACACCTGCGCTGTTTATTAGTTCTACAGTAGATTTATGCCCGCAATAAATGAATAATAACTTGGCAAAGAGAGTGGTGCAGTATATCACATCGAGCGTTCTTGTTCAATGTTTACAAAGCGCGAAGTATAGCTCGTGTTACTGGCTACACTCTTCCGTTCAATATAAGCAGGCGCAAGGTAGTTCATAATCCTATGTCCTCTGTATGCGTAAAGGTAACATCAGTTACACTCCACATAACAAGGCAGTTCATTCTAAAGGACTCTTCAATGCAATGACGGTGAATCGCTTTGTAGTTATCTAGGACGGAGAGATTATTGGATTTACAGTAGGTTTAGCGGCCGTGGGGATTCGTTGCGCTGACCACGCAACATCCTGTATCCGCTAAAGTTGGCACTAACTTCGTTGATCAGCGGCGGTCGCTTGGTCGTATATTTCGCTTGCGGATTAAGGCCACGGAGTTTGTTTTGTTTTGCAGGTTATTTAATGACGTTGTGTGAATTTGAGGTCTTATGTAGCGTCGAGTGGTAGGAGAGGATGAAAAATTACTTCGGGTGACCTTGAAATAATTTGGTAGCCGCAGTCTTGGTCTATTTAGAAGGAATTCGTCACGAAGGAATGAGAGGAATTGGGAGAAAACTTAGTCAAGGTAGCCGGGGTCACAACCCACATTCGAACCGAACACCTACCTAATACCAGTCATAAGTGTTACAGTCAAATTAGTCGGGTGTAAATATTGAAAGATTTCACCATAAATTTGAGTCAAAATGAATCTGACTTTCCGAATGGGAAGAAAGTCGTTATTTGGCCGTGAAAAATACATATGCCTTGCATGCATGAAGCCAAAAACGTGCATGGCTTGCACTTTAGTTAGAAAGGCTTGTGCACGAAGAAAGAAAATCCACTGCAGGTTTACGAACCAGCGACTTAGCATATTTAAAAGGCAGGGTAATAGTCTGCAAAAATATGCATAAACCCGTCGAAAAATATTATTCGCTTTTTGTACGCAGTGCAGGAAATGAGTCCCATGCTTCTGCTTATCCGCAAGTTATATCTCAGAAATTGCTGAAAGAATTTCTAATAAGGTTTGGTGTTGGAAGTTTGCAGTAATCTTTCTTGGGCAAAATAAATTGTGGCCCATATCGGTAAAATATAAACCCTGCTGTACGCGAACCTGAAATCGACTTTTGTCCATATTTCAACACCATCTCATAGTAGTCTATAAAGTACTGATACTTGAAATAATCATTAAAATCTGCAACATTATACCTATGTTAAATATTTTCCAATTTTTTTATATCTAATAAATAAAATTAAAATAATTAGTGACTCTATCCAGTGTGATATCTGTAATAATGTTAGGGAGATAGATTTTACCTGCAACAAAATAACACCTAGTAAACTGAGGTATGAAATACAGGGAAGCAAACATTTGGGAAGTATCTGCAGTCCATAAGTACAGCCTTCCAATTTTGTTTCGGGTGGTATACTTGAAAATACAGGCCAGCTAGTGAAATGAGGATGATTTGTATACTATATATATATATATGTAGACTGGAGGCTCCAAACAATTACATGGATATGTGAGTACAGCTTAGGCTGTCCACACAGAAGTTAATTCACACTACCCTATTAGCACTGCATTAACAATCTTATCACTGTTCTGTGAACTGCGTTAAATTTCATCTAGACCAACATCTGTGTCTCTAAAGCCACAGGCTGCACCTTAGACGAATCAGCGACGAGATGAATAGGGAAGAATTACAAAGTTGTGATTACTCCAGTAGTGAATTTGGGGCCTCCGTAGAAATTTAACTGCTTTCAATAAATTTATCAGACTATATAAGCACCGAAGAACTTGGATTTATATTTCTTTAGAGAATAATTCTATTTCCTAATTCTGAAGTGGCATTTAACGTATTTATTTATACTAATTTATAAATCTCAGCACGGTGTGCATATAGACTAGGCTACAGGCTGAACGACACATACGTCGTGGTTCCACGCCCAGCGGAAGCAAGGGACGTTTCTCTTATCCATGGCTCCCGACCCGACCTTGGTTCCCATCCAGTATATCACCTAATGGGTGAAGCGGCCGGAAGTGAATCTATCATTACCTCCATTTAATGCCAAGGTCAAGGGCCGCGCCATAGCTCAAGCGGTTAGTCGCCGGCTTCCCACCGCGTCGGCCTGGGTTCGATCCCGTGTCTGGTCAAGTGGGATTTGTGGTGGACAAAGTGGTGCTGGGGCAGGTTTTCTCCGAGTACTTCGGTTTCCCCTGCCAATCTTCATTCCACCAACTGCTCCACAATCACCCTCACCTATCATCTGGGGCTGGTACAATAGGCCAGAAGCGGCCGCAGTACAAGGGACTTAGTCCCACCCCACTAGCAATAAAAAAATAATAGTGCTAAAGTCAAGTATGCGGCGAGCTGTACCTGATTCCTTCACATGTCTTAATGGCGTGTTATTGTGATTATCGTCTATGACACTCACTTTTTGCTGTTTTTAATATTATATTTAGAGAAAACTACAAGAACAAGGCGCTGGAAAAAGGTAAAGAATCACGATTTAGAAACATCTTCTGAATGTATCAACTTTATGTTAATAAAGCACTGTTATATAGCCTAGAATAAACGTTATAACCCTAACAACCTGGGGCACAAAGAAATTTTGTTTGAACAGTCGCATGAAGATCATTATAGAACTCGGTATAATGGAAAGAGAAAACAGACAATTTGCACACTTCTGTAAACAGGTGATTGCCGGTGTCGCACAAGAGCGAGAATTATTTTATGTCCCTCTGTCCATGTGCTATGGTTAATGTTCATTAACACCGATAAAGCAGCTATGTTTTTATTACACAGAAGGTTATTACACTTTGCTAGTAAATTATTAAATGCTTAATTACATAACTAATGAACCATGTAACTATGAAACGGGTCAGCTGACTGTTCAACCAACTTACTTATTTACTCTCAGGCAATAGAACTCAAAAATACAACGGCGTTTGAAGCTACTGAGGTCCAATTTGATTCAGTTCACATCTCAAAATCAATGTTCCTAAAATCAGTCCTAATATAACCCTTCGGCCTCCTCGTCCATATGGTGGTGGTTGGCGTAGCGGTGACACATTCTTCGAAAGGTGGTTATTAAAATTTCGGAAATAATACCTGCTATATTTACGTAGAATTTTCATTAGTCTCTCTAGGCCAGTGGTTCCTAATCTGGGACGCAGGGACATCCTTGGGGTGCGAGATGGCCTTTCTGAGTGTGCAAGGCATGCCAGATTTTAGAAATTAAATAATCGAAAACACAAATTAAGAAACTACTTTGTTTCATCAGTCGTATGTATTTATTAACTTTATACTTTTTAACAATTACCATAATAGGCAAACAAATAAATTTTTCGGGTTTAAAGAACGAGCCTATTTCAGTGATATTTGATGAAGGGTGCGACACCACATTTTGAGAAACAAAGGGCGCAGGTTTTATTAAATTTTAAAAACCTCCGCTCTAAGCAAATGCCAGGACAGCTGTCTTGAAGCAGAATAGCCTCCTTGCAAGTCCTCATTTACCCGCCTTACATTATCATATTCACATCTTATTCGACGCTATGCTTATAACCTCTGTAGATGATACAATGTCGTTAAAAATCCAGAGAATATACCTATCTTTACTGGTCTTCTAACTGGCTAGACGTTTACCCACTGAAATCCTGTACTCGTTTATTCTTTCCTTATCCCACTTTCATGTCCAGCCCATCGTAACTTCCTTAGTTAGGCAACCCTCTCAACACAACGTGAGCTGTAAAATTACGGAATTATGTATTACATAATACATTCCATTCCCCACGTAGTTTATCTTATCTCTTGGGTCCATATATTTTCCTGAATACACTGTTTTCAAACATACGAGTAATTACAATATTCTGTCAACGTACAAGGAGACTGTACAGCTTAGCAAGTACAGGAACTGATTACTGGTTCAATGACCGCAGTCTGATTCTCTGGATGGTCAGGATTTCTTTTGCAACACTTCCAGACCGGCTTTGGAGCCCACCCGGGCCAGTATCAACGGGTACTGGGAGCTGTTTATCTTGAATTAAAACGACCGGAGCGTGAATCTTACTGCTAAATTCCAACAGAAGCCATGGATGCATACAGGCCTATCTCCTCTCCCCATATATCTTCAAGGTCTGGTGCGTAAGCACAAGGGCAAATTTACTCTTTACCGAAGTAAGCGCCACTGTTTCATAACAATACCAAACAACTGATAAAATGGTTATTCTGTATATGGCAACTTAGTATTCTAGCTTCAGAGATTGGATGGAAAGAGAATGTATCCTGCAGTGTAATTGTTTCATTTTATCTCCAGGTAAGAAGCAGGGTGAGGTGAAAAGCAATCAGGACCATAAAAAGGGCCACAGCACCAAGGGATATCAGAACTTCCACCACAAAGACGAGACTTCAAAACAAACGACATTCTTTGACGAATCAAATGACGAAGGAAGCCACTATGATTACCAAGGACAACAGGGAGCATACGGTGATCAGGGTGGATCGTCATACAAAGGAGCCCAGCAAGATGGTAGTTTCGCTAGCGGTGAAAAAGGCAAGAAAGGCCATTACGATTCTGGGTACGCCAATGAGAACCAGCATGGCGCCAAAGGATCACACAGCAATCAAGGATACTACGGAGATAATGCAGACTACGGTCAGAAGAAAGCGTACGATGACTATGGAAAGAAAGCAGCTCTAGGACACCAGCAGCAATATGGGGGCTATCAAGGACAGCAGTTTGGCGGATTTAAGAAAGGTGGTAACTTTGGCGGTTATGGAGGAGGTTTAGGACATATAGGATATCTGGGATATTAATTTATGATGATAACATCTAATTTGAAATCAGTGCTTCCCACTTACAGCATTATTCTCAGAACTTTATACTGTTGATAAAGAACGACTATGTTAAATAAACATAAATCTTACTGTCATGTGTAGGTAAGCGGGCTCAAGAGGCATGAGCTTACTTGATCAATCAATTCAAGATATCACTTGTCGGGTTGGTTTCATTATAAAGTACAAAATTTATATATAACATACACTGCAAATAATGCTTCGGCTTTCATGATTTAGCTACTCTAGTCTGCTCAGTTTCAGATTTCCTTTCTGGAACTGAATATTTTAGACATTTCGACTCTCAGACATCATATCACCGCAAGGCCTCCTCCTTCACAGGAGAACACAACACATAAAGGCATATTACATATCCATACCTTGATCGGATGTGATCACTTAGCTTTTTGCTTGCAAATTGTGACTCGTCACAGACAACTAGAAAAACATACTTCTTTGTGCCAGGATATGATAATGGATGTGACTGTTTGTCCCAAAGTTCTTTCGCTAATATTTTAATTTCTCTAATTTAAGATTTAAAATGGATACAATTTTCCATATATTGAATGCTACTTCGGAAAATGTTCTGGTCGGACTTAAGGACGTGGAACGATCTCTGCATACTTGAAAGGACGAGAGAATTATATGCATTCATTTCAAAGTCCCGTGTTGTTGCAGAAAATATATTCCTTGTTCTCAATGTATTTCTGATGTATTTTTGATTATATAACCGTGTGACTAAGCATATGAATTTCGTGGCTGCCAGAAAATGCGGAATTAAATATAATATTTGTAATAATCGTTGATGAAATAATAAATATTAGTCAAACAAAGTAATGAAGTTTATTCCTGAAATTCAAGTTTATAAATTATTCCACCAAGCTTCGCAATTAGGTATATTATTCTGTAAGTTCACAACAATATTAGTGTCTTCAATTTGTAAAATTTTTCGTCAAGCTTCGCAGCTAAGTATTTTGTAAGTTCACAATAAAATAACTTTTAATATGTGTCAAATAATTTACATTTTCTTACACTGCAAGTCACTCTAAGTACTATGTTCTTCATATTTATGACGGAAGAAATGTCTCTCCTCCAAGGATTTTTAACACCAGTTTATACATCACTTAGCAATTTGTTTAGCACTAAAGAGATGCATTTTCTAGGATATAACGCCATGTAGTCCGGTGAAAGTCAACTGACTTTTCGGAGAGGTATATCGCCTCTATCCTTAGGTAGAAGAGTAATCGAAGCAAGAAACCAGCAAGAAGGGGTCAGAGGCGAGGTGGTTTTCAAAAACTACGGTTAACTTTCACTTGACTACATAGCGTTATGTCCCAGAAGATAGAATTCTTCATAGCGCTGTGAGACCGTCAAATCCGATATGTATGACATTGTTCACTGTCTGAGATAAATCCAATATATTCTACGTTGTACCCCTATCTTCACTTAAAGGCTCATATTGAAAGATATTACTTTTTGCTTCTATTTTCGATATTTCCAATTTCTTATTACTGTTCCCCTTGTATTGTAGTATGTAGATTTCGTGTTCTATCCCGAGTACTCTCTCTTATCGAAAATGAAAGCAATAAAAGAATATACGTCAGTATAGTGAGAACCAATTTTTGAAGACTGGAGTATAACTAATCATTGTAAGTTGTTATAAAATAATGAACTCGCTTATTTTTTCGCTCGTTCATGTAAGAACCTTTTTCTCCTTTACAACAGATGTCCATTCTTCTCTCATCCCGCATCCATCGTTAGGTTTCTCGTATTTTCCGAGACGAGGTTGTTAAGTCTCATGCCCAGCCCTATACATCTAGGCCCAGGGGATGCCTTTTGTCTAGCGCCTATCCTTCGCCCTAACAGCGGTGATCCTAACAGGAGCTGATGCTCTCGCTTGCATCATCTCGCATCATCTCCAGATGATCGGGGAACACCAGTTTTTTCTATCACCTTAAGGTAGTAGCCAAAGGAGGAGAATGAAATAATGAGACTCGAGAGGGGTGTAAGAGGTTGCGATTGTGCTCTTTTGTAAGGCAGAAGCCTACAGACCAGAAACTCACGGCCGCGCCATAGCTCAAGCGGTTAGTCGCTGGCTTCCCACCGCGGCGGCCCGATTTCAAACCCGGGTCTGGTCAAGTGGGATTTGTGGTGGACAAAGTGGCGCTGGGGTTAGTTTCCTCCGAGTACTTCGGTTTCCCCTGCCAATTTTCATTTCACAAAAAAATGTCCATAATCCTAATCACCCGGGGCAAGTACAATAGACTAACCAGTGGCCGCAGTGCCGAGTGGACCCAACTGGACTCCACCCCACACTATGCGAACCAGAAACTTGCGTGGTGAAACGGGAGAAAACAATTAAACAACTCATGTAAAATGGTTAATTCCCGGAAAAGCAGGCGCGTTAACCGCGTAAAGATAAGCAGCGGCACGTACACAGGGAACCTACACAGAATAACACCTGTACAGTGCTGAAAACAAGAAGTAGCCGCTGCAGCACTATAGACGTGGGGCGAGTAACCCTAAGAATTTTAAATTTTAAATTTTAAATTTGGGGAAAAAAATCAAAAGAATTTTTAAAGTTGGAACTGAAGATTTTAAAAGTGTCAGTTCATAAAGGTCAAAATTGACGTGTGTGGGTGGCAAAGATGAGGTACGAATCAGACAAATATCAGCGAAGTAGATCCTGTTAGCAGCGACGAAGGGAATAATTGGGAAGACCTGTATGTTTTTAATTTTAAACTGGGTGCAGTGTAACAGCTACGTGAGTGTATACACCTGATGATGGCCGTTTGCCGCCGAAACATGTAGTGTAGAAGAAAGCAAGACGAAAGACCTACAATAAACTGTTGCACTTCGGACGGAGTTTATATCATATATCGTATAGAGCGCAACAGGATGCTTAAATATAATACTGTAAGCTGAGTTAATATGTTTATTGTAGCAAAACCAATTTCTTTCTTTGTCTGATAGTAATTATTATTATTAGTGGAGGTGAGACTGAGTCCATTTGGTAGTGCTGCCACTACTGGCCTGTTGTACCAGCCTCAGATGACAGACGATGGTGATTGTGGAACAATTGGTGGAATTAAGATTGGCAGGAGAAACCGAAGTACTCGGTGAAAACCTGCCCCATTGCCAATTTGTCCACCACAAATTCCACATGACCAGTCCCGGGCTCGAACCCGTGACGCCGCGGTGGGAAGCCGACGACTAACCACCTGAGCTATGGCGCGGCCTTTGTCTGGTTGTAACTGTCAGTAAACAAGCAATTTTATATGTATAATATAAACTCCGTCGTAAATGTAACACTTTATTGTAGTTCTTGTGCCCCTTCTTTCACACTACATGTTTCGGCCGCAATCGGCCATCATCAGGTGTATTTCACTTCATGTAGCTGTCACACTGCACTCAATATTAACATTTAAATTCCAGATTTCCAATTGTTCATTTTCTGTCGTCAATCAGCACCCGATATTCCAGGACTCCCCTTGTCGGTTTATATTAAAGAAAAGCAACGGCACGCACACAGAGAGCCTGCACAAAATAACAGGCGAGTTGTGCTGAAACAAGAGGTAGCCGCTGCGGCACATATAAGCATAGAGCAGGTATCTCTGTGATTTTGATTTTAAATCTAAATACAAATTTTAAATATTAAAGCTAAATTGAGAATTTAAAATATTAAACCAATCGACGTGTGAATATTCATAAAGCACAATTGACAAAATCGACAAGGGGCGTTTTGGAATATCGGGTGCCGATTGACGACAGAAAATGAACAATTGGAAATCTGGAATTTAAATGTTAATATTGAGTGCAGTGTGACAGCTACGTGAAGTGAAATACATCTGATGATGGCCGATTACGGCCGAAACATGTAGTGTGAAAGAAGGGGGACAAGAACTACAATAAGTGTTACATTTACGACGGAGTTTATATTATACATATAGAAGTGTGGAATGTAACAGGATGCTTAATTATAATATACCAAGCAATTTATTTATGATGCCCGACGTGAGTATCCCACGGGACATAATGGTCTGAAAACTTCAGCCTACTCCACGAATTATTTTTGTTGTTCAACTTTCGTCGCTTCAAGGAAATAAGAAATTACCCTCTTTTTTTTTCGGAAATTATTCGGAAGGGAGAACTGACACTCTGACACTGGACGAGGAAATTGATTTCCATGCCTTCCAAGCTGCTTTGGTTCGTATGCGTCATTCTTCCACCGTCCTTACACCTAAGGGCATACACGTATGGTTAAAAAACAAAGCACAACTTCCCTATACAAACAGAACAAGTGATACTAATTTTACTGAGGGGAATACCAGGACAGACACGTGATCGCCACAGGAATTAATTTGCATACAAAAGACATTCGCTACCGATATACGATTATCTTTATTGCCACAGTCTGCAGCCGAACGCCGCGGTAGGCTGGTTAGCACTATTGTTCCATATTTGAGAGACTAAAGGTTCAAATCTCTGCCCAGAGAATATCTAGCTCGACTGAGATTATCCATGATTTTCACAGTCCTGCCCAGTCAAATGTCAGGTACCCCAAATTAAGCCTCAACTGCTTCCTTCCACGTCCTTCTCAATTCATTCTTTCAATAATCTTCCTATAATTCAAAGTTACGTAATCTGAGCTACTAACAGTGTCGTTAACTAAACAGTGACATAAAAATAAAAATAATTGCTTACAATAATACTAAACGTAATATAACGAAAGAAAGACAAAGACATATGTGGGTGCGTTTCCGTGCTTTATTTTCAAAACTGTATACTCTGTGAATTACGAAGATATAATTTTTTGGGAACTTGTCACCACGCCGAGGCGTGTCCTCAGGTTGCGGATGGAGCAGTCGACCTCCAGATATGGAGGATAGCTGAAAATATATTGGAAAAGCAGCCACGGACAGCGAACAATGGGTGGTCTTCACGGTTTGGGTACTGGGCGTGGGGCTAAAAACTCCTCACCCTAAAAAAATATTTTGTTACGAAATGTTACACAGGACCTCGGACTCGGACGGGTTCTTTTAATAAACGCCCCAAATTAAGCAAACCGGATATGAGACTTAAGGTCACTGGAACTAGAACGTGTATTCGATAAATTCCTAAATTAGCTGTTAGATCAAAGGAAACAAACCAAATTGCAATGGTTACGAGACCCAAGCCAAAGAAATTTGGATAATATTAACAATATACTAAAAGGTGCAAAACATAATCCATTTTGGACTGAGGTGGCTCAATGTTATGGTTACTTTAAATGAAGCTCAAATATTAATTTATCAAAATTCTCAACAACTGCTCATCCTACAGAAAACTGGTCCATGACATAAAATACTGCAGTCACTGAGGATTTCGATTTGTATTTTAAACATTCAAAAACATCCATGCGGTCAGAATTTGAATGCGTGACCATCTAAGGACACCACATACCAATGGCGGCAGCATTAATTGTGATGTGCCTTGGAGAGTTGACGTTTAGAGATTACCACGGACAACAGGTTAGCTTACACTGTTATGGCCCGATTATAATACCTGTTCCAGATAAATCACAACACTTTTCAATGTGAAGAAAGCAGTCTTCTGGGCTTTGGCGCCGTGTATATGTGGTGTTAACCGACGTTTCGGAGGAACGTATCGCCCCCATCTTCAGGGTTGAAGAAAAAGTATAACGCAGTCTGCGTTACCGTGTCTCACGGTGTTGTCGCTTGCAGATTTACCTATACTTTTTCTTCAACCCTGAAGATGGGGGCGATACGTTCCTCCGAAACGTCGGTTAACACCACATATACACGGCGCCAAAGCCCAGAAGACTGCTTTCTTCATAGTCACCGCCGTGAAAGCCTCAAATCTTACTTTTCAATGTGTTAAATTTATGCATAAAACGACTGACACCACTTTTGCAACATCGTCAATCTAAAATTGGAGGCAGATTTTTCTACCGAAAAGTCGAAGTTTCTTATCTCTTTGACATGACACTATAAAGATTTTACAGTGAACCTTCAATGTCAACTGTCAACAATACAACTGGTTATATGCAAGGATTTTATTATTTGTATGAATGTCATGAAAGACGTTCAGGAGTTTTTCCTATTGCAATTTCCTTAGGAAATTCTTAAACATTCTCAGAAAGCCTTCTAACTGTAAGATTTTAAGAACTATCTAATGAAACACTATCATATAAATACTGTACATTTCAGTTTAACTTCTCTCAATGATAATTGTGCAAAGCAGATGGCTTAATTCCATGACGGAACTTAATATTGTATTAGTATTTGTAGTCTTAAGCGTTAAAAACAAAGCGCAGAGAACAAGGAACACCAAGCAGAACACATAAAGCCTGCTTTCATAATCCCTGAGATCCATAATGCTACATACCCACTGCTACTTTTATTCTTATTTTATTTTTGTACAAAACTTATTTAAATACAGATTCCGTCTATGTTCTACTAGGTGTACTATGAGACTGCGCTTATGAAATGTGATCATACACAAATTTTAAGTGCCAAATTACAAATATTCACTAGTTACCATCAGCAAACAAAAACTCTCATTTTCTGGAACTTCTACAGTCGAAGATCGTGACTGAGTAGTTACAGGTCCTACTAATTATCTTGGAAGCCCACTTTTCAGTTTTAACGCTGATGTCTTCTGTCCTGACTCAGGGTTTATTTTTCTCTCTATACATCCAAGAAATTGTTAAAAATAGACCAAGAATGTTTGTGTCTGCATACTTATCAATTCATCATTCAAGATCATTCTTCAGTTATATAATTTATGAAAATGAGAAAACGTAGTTAAGTAAAATAGAAACTTGAGAAGTAACGTTAATAAGTTTACATGTTTTCCGCAAAACATTACGGTCATACAAAGACTGGCCTAGCTCTGTATCCTCCCTGAATTTCATATGACCATGTAGATACGCAGTGCTGTAATGTAAGGTAAAAGGTAAAGTTTCCCCTGTGCTTAACTAATTAAACACTAGGCCATGAAGGTGTATGGGGGAGTGGATGTACAGATCCATATTTTCTTGACCTCGACACTAGTTGGAGGTGAGTGGTCAGCTTCTTACCCCCCACCGCTTAACCTCCGGTGCCCATTGGATAGGAGGTTGGGTGAACCCCATAGCAGGTCTGGGCGAATTGGAGAAGATAAAATTCTTGACCCTCCCGGGACTCGAACTTCGAACTCTCGGTCGTCCAGCCCGTAACCAGTCGCTATATTTACTACGCTTTCCTATGCCAAGTAAAGAGTCTGGAAAGATAGCACGAGGTTCAAACTGGGTTCCACGAAAATCTGTGAGTGTAATATTGATGTCCACATGGAATGAGGGTACGGACCGCCAAAGAGAAAGTTA
This sequence comes from Cryptotermes secundus, assembly GCF_002891405.2. Classification (NCBI taxonomy): domain Eukaryota; kingdom Metazoa; phylum Arthropoda; class Insecta; order Blattodea; family Kalotermitidae; genus Cryptotermes; species Cryptotermes secundus. Next base: position 777,996 of record NW_019734365.1, read on the forward strand.
AGTAATATTTCAAGGAAGAAAATCTGTTACAGCAAAATCCTGAACATGAGTAATATTGTGATTCATTCAAGATATCCTTATCTCATCTGAGAACTCAAGGATGCAATGTTGGTTCTCTGCTCGTGTGTTGCGACATGTAGTATAGCATTTCCATGCGGCCAGCGATTTTGTACACAGCTACTAGATAAGCATTTAGCAGCTGCAAGGAATAATAACCTCAAAGTTTCCAAGGTTGTAAAGAACAGACAGACAAGGACAGCTTCTTGTCTACCTTCATGATGATAAAACGCCGTCCTTGATAATCTGACCCCGAGAATTTCGAAACTTTGATAATATATTATTTACTTCAGCTATAATGATAATGTAATGATATTGAAGAGAGCTATCCATTATAACTGACCGCCCCTGTTGTCTCGTGGTCAGAGTTCCAGGCTACAGTTCCAGAGGTCCGGGTTCGATTCCTGGCGCTACCAGATTTTCTGAGAAGTAGTGGGTCTGGAACGGGGCCCACTCCGACCACGCGATACATTCTATCCGCTAAAGTTGGCACTAAATTCGCCGACAAGCAGCGGTTGCTCGGTCGGTATAGTTCGCTTGCGGACTAAAAACCACGGGGTTTTTTTTATCCATTATACCTAACAGCATTGACATGTTTACTCACTTCTGCAGGAGTCAGAGGTATCTGGCTTCGCTACCATGGCCAGACCTGCTCTGGGACCCACATGGTCTTTACCATGCGTTGGTTCTGTTGAGATAAGGCGACCGAAGCGTGTCCGCTCTACTCCACCTACGAATAGTCCATACAAAGAATAGGTGGATCTTTCCTCTTAATTATTTATATGCCTTTATGGCGCTGTGGGTAGGCACTTTTATGCCTCGCATTTTGTTAATGAGCTTTCTTTGCTTGAAATGAATGAATATTAGTGCCTATGGCGCTTCACATTTTTCCTTGGCACTACAGCCCCAGTGGGCCTAGGCCTACCTCCATGAACTTCTCCGTTCACTTCGGTTTTTCTAGATCTTACACATACGGTAGGACTCCTTGGGCGGGTGATCAGCTCTTCGCAAGGCCTCTACCTGTAGACAAACACAGAAAAACGCACACAAACATCCATGCCCTGAGTGGGATTCGAACCCACGATCCCGGCTTCCGAGCGAGCGAAGACAGTGCACGGTGCTCCACATAGCCTGTTCTATTCCTGCAGATTTGAATACAGTATAGTGTGTCTTGAGAAACAAAGCGTAAAAGAGCTAGGTAAAGATATCCCTGTAACAGGCCGTGAAGGCCCATAGTGTTGTGAGACGTCGAGGCTCCCACATTTTCTCTAGACAGTTCGCTTACAGATGGCGGTAAGATTATTAGACTTACGCGCCGGTCGCCCTGAGGAACGCAGGGAGACGACGAAAAAAATTTCTGAAAGGACAGTAGTTCTCGACGTGGGTTATGAACGGGGCAACTACCTCAAGAATTAGAACCAGGCGCAGATGTCCCGACCTGCTCGGTGTGATATTTTTGCGGCAATTTAATTGAAGTCAGCCAGTCGCACGTTCCTGCAAATCTGTACCGCTACCGCTGGACGTCATGACTCCATAATTAACATCCACCCTCGGTTATCGCGAGCATTATTGAGAATGAACGCTCGTGACCTTTGTCTCTGAGGTTGATGCGTGTTTCTGTGTGACTCACCATCAAAACTCAAAGTCTCTCTTTGCTTTATACGACAAACTGCCCAGACGTTCCTGAATTTCAGAAAATCTGAGTCCAAAGTGAGTGTCCCGGATCCGTCAATGTTCATGATATTTACATTTAGTTGGGGCACGAGGTAGTGTAGCTGGCTGAGGCACTATGCTACAAGGCGGAAGGTCGGGGTTCGGTTCCCGATGAGGTCATTGGATTTTTTCAAGTGACCTAATCCTTGCAGCCGCACTATGGCCCTGGGGTTGACTCAGCCTCTAACAGATATGAGTATCAGGAATCTTCTTGGGGGTTAAGGACGACCGGCCTGTAGGTGGACAACCTCACCGTCATCTCTGTGTGGATTGTCTAGAAAATGTGAAGAGTCAACGTCTCACAACCATATGGGCCTCCACGGCCTGTTACAGGAAAAGCTTCGCCTTCTTTATATATTATCACGTGTATGAGTAATTATAAACAGGATCTGGATCGCTAATTTACACACCCTGCAGTTCATTATAGCACGTACTAAGTCTTCTGTCTTCACCGGCCGTTGTCTGTTAACGGCTTCCAACGCCGTAGAACCCTCAACTTCCGTGTCCACTGCTTCACGTCCTCACTGGCTGTCGTTCACATCACTGCAGCTCCCGAGCTGAACTAACTAGCTTCCAAATACCGAACTCTAAACTCAGCTCCATTCCACTCCATTAACTCACCTCAAGTCTCTCTCGTAATCAAAGTCAAAGTCACATTGCGACTGACGGCCAGTCAGTCAGTCAGTCAGTCAGTCAGTCAGTGAAGGAGTGTGCCGAATTTATTACTATTTGACAATTACGGTCTTGTTTTGTGGAGCGCCCTCTGTGACGAAAGGACGGGTCTGTTTTTTGTATATACTGTTGGTCCTTGGCAGCGCAGTCTTTCTCGGGTCCGAGTCCCTTGGGATTCACGACCTTATTTTACTGTCTCAGATTTGATACTTCCTTTTTCCTCGCCTCCTACAACTCGCAGTATCACGGTGGAGATATTCGACCCCGCCTTCACACGGGTTAGAACCTCTCGTAATCGCAGCTGCACTTCGTTATATAGCTTCAGCATGGGCCGCATAGAAAATGCATCTCCCAACAATTCTCCTATCGACGCGTCACGTAGCTATTGAACTGCACAGAGAACACCACTTCCAAATTACTCCATTGTTGCACGTTACAAATCTGTTGCAGTCATTATGTAGCAACGGTCGTTGTTTACGGATCCATTACCTAGCCACGGCTGTTATATAGCTGTTTATTTTGCAGGTGGTTGCCTGGCAACGGATCTACATGCCACAATATTGAAGACTTTTTCTGCTTGTCATATCAAATACTCAAATTATAATGAGAAGAAAGTTAGCAATTAGTTCTTCCTAGAACTTCTTGTTAACGCTTATAGCCATACATGTTTTAATCCGCGTAATTTAATAAATTTCTTTAATATTTTGAAATCGATCAAAATGTTGTACAATACTTCTCTCCTGAGTTAGGCCTAAATTTATAAATTTACTATGAGTAGTAGATGTAATACTCTACAATATTGTCATTTTTCTTTAACATACATTACATGAAAAGTTTTGATCGACAATTATATATATTACATGTATATATTACAACGGAAACCTCAGTCACCGGTAATTTTAATGGTGGGTGACAGATAAATAACTTTTTCAAATATCTAAGTCCTGAAACATAAACAAATTATTTATTTCTTGAACTTGCGTGTTACCATTTTGTTGTAGATTAACACAGTAATGAAACCGTTGCAGCTCCTTACTTTTACATTTCATTGGGTCTGACGGATAAGACGCTAGGCTCCTATGTTAAAGAATACAAGTTGAAGGGAAATCGGATCGAGTGAGGATTTCGCCTCATGCCAACCTTGACAATTTCAAAACTTTGTGAACCAGCTGAAGTATACAGCAGTAGTCATCCCTACCATACATCGTCTTCATCCACGAAACTATTAACAAAAACGTGAAACAACGGAATCTTCCTTCGGCTGACTAGACTACGAAGGATGTGATAAGGTAAAAGTAAAGTTGACCCTGTGCCGGTCACGGTAGCCGAGCGGTCTAAGGCATGTACTGTCTTCGCTCGCTTGGAAACCGGAATCGTGGCTTCGAATCCCACTCAGGGCATGGATGTTTAGTTTGTATGTGTGCGATTTCTGTGTTTGTGTA
>NW_019734365.1:781968-801633 GCF_002891405.2 Cryptotermes secundus
GGAGAAGTTCACGGAGGTAGGCCTAGGCTCACTGGGGCTGTAGTGCCAATGGGGGGGGGGTAGTTGACCCTGTGCTTAATTAGTTATGCAGCACGTCATGAAGACGTATGGGAAAATGGAGGTATAGTTCCACCATTTTTGGCCTTTAGCTTTACTCCCTTGCCGCTTTACACCCGGGAAAAGAGCCCGCGGCACCCATTGTATAGGAGGCTGGGTGGGGCCAGAGCCGGTGTGGACGCTATGAAGCACAGAAAAGCGAATTCGAGCTGTCCAACCCGTAGGCTTAGGCCGGCTGAGCTATCCCTGATCCTGTAACGAAGGAGAAACTAGTCCAGAAGCTAATATAGAACATATTTTTTTTAATTGGTTGTACCTTATCTGCCTTGGTATTAATGTTTTGCAGTTAAAACTCTATTCCTAGGAGAGATAACTGTACTACAGGGATCACATCGCACAAAGGCTGCCAACATTACCCGAAATATTTCGTTGAAAGTTCGTCAAATGGAAATAATTTAAAATAAGAGTTTAAATGTTAACGGTATTTGCATTTTACATATGTAGCGCATTAATGTTACGTAGGCCTATAAAGAGTCGTTTGTGAGAACACTGATAACACTAAACACTTAAGCAAATTTCGTGCAGCATCTGCAGGTACCGTATTTACGCATGTATAGGCCGCACATTTTTTGCCAAAAATTCAAGAGGAAAACTGGGGTGCGGCTTATATTCGAAATATTCGAAATCACACTTCATTAAAAAAAAAATTAAACGTTGCCAAATTTCGGAATAATTTCTACTCCTGAAATAATATTCCAAGAAAATTATTTTTCCTATAATTTCTGTCTGAAAATTGTGCTGCGGCCTATACATGCACGCGGCCTATACATGCGTAAATACGGTATTTTCATGTTGTACCTCCAATCATACTTCCACATGCCTACCTTGAACAGTGCTTTAGTAACTGCAGTCAGACTGAAGGTTAAATATAGATTTTGCGCGGCTGTCGTGTTGTTTTAGGTTTGACAACAGAGATTACAAAGAATGCTTCCACAAAGTTGAATATTCTTTGTATTTAGTATCACAAATAATTTTATGATCCTGCATTAGTCCTTGTAAAGCCAGGATCTACTATATCAGTGGAAGTAAAGAACCGCATAAAGTTACAAAGTCAATTAAGTACACGGCAAAGATAAATTGTGTAACAGTGACGACTGGGCCGAGGCCCCAAATCAGATATTTTCTCAATAAATGACGTCAGCTGGGTCAAAAAACAGTTGTTTCACTGAGGAAGTTAATTCAGCAGAAAAAAAGTATGGTGTTTTATTTAAGTGGGTTCTTCGGAGGCTGTTATTTAACGGGTTAAGTGATTTTGATCTTATTTACTTACTCATGGAGCTGAGCCCTTCTTGAGGAACCGGCAATTCTGCAGCTACTCAAGAATTTTCCAACATTTTATGGAACCCGAAGGTTCATTACCGTGTTCGCAAGAGCCCTCCAGCGGTCCCTATCCTGAGCCAGATCAATCCAATCCATCCCATCCTATCTCTCTGAGATCCATTTTAATATTGTCCACCCACCTATGCCTTGGTCTTTGCAGTAGTCTCTTTCCTTCCGGCTTTCCCACCAGTATCCTATATGCATTTCTCCTCTCCCCAATTGTGCTACATGTCCTGCCAATCTCATCCTCTTTGACTTGATCGTTCAAATTATACTTGGAGAAGCGTACAAGTTATGAAGCTCTTCATTATGCAGTTTTCTATAACCTCCTGTCACTTCATCCCTCGTCGGTCCAAATATTCTCAACACCCTGTTCTCAAACACCCTCAGTCTATGTTCCTCCCTTAATGTGTGATTTTGACCCACATTTATTAAAAAACATGCTGTACATCATGAAGCAGTTTCTAATTTTATGGAAGATTTTTTGACACTAGATTTGAAACAGATCTGCCCCCGGAGAGAATAAATAATGAGAGCATTAAAATCACGAACCCAAAAGAAGGATTCACCCACTCATGGAGCGGAGCCCTTCTTCAGAAACCGACAATTGTACAGCTACGCAAGAGCTTCCCAGCATTTTATGGAACCCAAAGGTTCATTACCGCGTTCACAAGAGTCCTCCACTGATCCCTATCCTCAGCCAGATCAATCCAATCTATACCATCCCATCTTATCTCTCTAAAATCCATTTTAATATTGTTCACCCACCTACTCCTTAGTCTTCCCAGTGGTCTAATGCCATCTGGCTTTCCAGCCAATATCTTATATGCATACTTCTTCTCCTCTATTCGTACTACACGGCCTGCCCCCCTCTGTTACTATCAATATAATTTGTCGTGGGTTGAACTAAATCCGGGCAGTTAATACGAAAAGCAGTCTCTCTGTTATGTGATAATTATACCTTACGATGAGATGTTCTAAACAGGAATTTTCCGCTCTCGTTCAGAACCCAACTGTAAAAGACATGAAAATAAAATCGTCCCAGTAACATTTCTGTGTAATCACCCCTAACAAACAACAGTGTTTATTTAAAATATTCCATTCCGTGACACATATAAAATGGCCTTATTCTAGAAAAATATGCCAAAGTACATTCTTCTAGAGGCAGCAAAGTACTCTGAGCCTGGTTCGTATAATTTCACTGTTAAGCCATAGTTTGATTCTGACGCTGGCGCATGTTAGTGGTAAATGCTTCAGATGTGGATCCTATGCCTGTCGCACACATCTGATTGCTCAATTGGAAAATGTCACGCTGGGAACTTAAAATAGGTATCGCGTGGAGGCTGCATTGATGACTATCTGCAGCGCACTGCGGAGTTCGGCTATGATGAAGTTGGTACTGAATGTCTGAATGAATAAGCAAGCAACATGCCAAGGAAACTGTTCTGCTTTATACTGAGGTGTCAGGCTGGATAGCTAAGTTAGAATGCAAGAAGCGGCTGAACTGTCATAACGACATTCTTAGGAAACTGATTAATTGCGACGTAGCGTGTAAGAAAAATGGGAGAAGCTGTGCATGAGATACAAAGAAGACTAACAAGAAACAGAAGTAAAAAGAAGAGCAGATATACGGATATGCCAAATGTATTCTTCAGAAATGCACGTTTTGGCACTTCACCATCAGTGGCAAGGGGTTACTTGCGAGCGTCTATTTGTAAATGCGCTACACATGTCTTGCCGATATGTTTACTAAAGCGGTAAAGTCAAAGATTACCGTATTTACGCATGTATAGGCTGCACATTTTTGGCCAAAAATTCAAGAGGAAAACTGGGGTGCGGCTTATATTCGAAATATTCGAAATCACACTTCATTTAAAAAAAAATTAAACGTTGCCAAATTTCGGAATAATTTCTACTCCTGAAATAATATTCCAAGAAAATTATTTTTTCTATAATTTCTGTCTGAAAATTGTGCTGCGGCCTATACACGCACGCGGCCTATACATGCGTAAATACGGTATTTAACCCCTGAGACAGAAATGAGACTCGATAAGCTGTGAAAAGACCACGTGTTTAATACGTGGGAACACAGAGGAAATATTTTTTATGGGGTGTGTTTATTTCTTTCTTTGCTGAACGATATTATTACAAATGTAGTAGTCGACTGTGGCTGATGAAGCAATTGTGACTTGTTTTATAGGCTTCAGACAGAAAAGGATCCGGGATCATCCCGAATGCGAAACAATAAAGCTCACCACTCACCCATAAGTTCAGTCAGGTATCATAGAGAGCACAAATTTCGCGTGTATTAACCAGTTAATGATTCCTGGACACTTTAACAGAATAAATACAACAAACTGAAACAACTGCAATATGTCTGATTCCCACATGGGAGTTACTCAGTTCGAATCTCGGCCGGAATACTAACTTGGAATGACCACGACCATTTTCTTACAGAACCTTACTTACTTACTCAACATCATGACAATTTTTATCAGCTTTCTTTATTTGATAATTTTAAGTAGGCTTATGAAATCAACTTGCTGTCCGTGTGTATGTGTGTGTGTGTCTGTATGTGTACCTCCTCCTGAATTTGAACCCCTATTTATAAGACTTGGAATGTGCTTCATGCCATCTGGGGCCATATTAGCTGTGTACCTCAGAAATTCCTCCGTTTAGTAATACCGACACTGCAGCCATCAAATCGTTGACATAATAACCTCAACATTATTTGAATGCCCCAACCTCTCGTCACGTTACTTGGTATGTACATACATCATGCCACGTGGGGCTTTCTCAACGCCGTACTTCCTAAATCATGCCCATGCCCCTCGCAAATCTTTGAGGTAATAACCATAATATTACTTGAATGCCTGAGCATACGTATTTCTTTTCTACTTGTATCTAATCCTAAAATTGCAGTTAAAGGAAAGTGGGTGATTAATTTCTTCCAGAACTTCCTGTATCATTTCATTTGACACTGTATAACACCAGTTGTTAAAATAGTGTCGTTATATAATCTAAGAGCTCATCATGGAATATTGAGCCGAATAATTGAAATGAGATTAATTTGATTTCTGTTTCCTGATATTCGTCATTGAGACAAATGGCAAACAAAACAATAATTCCAAGCCGGCGCGTAAGGCTGACAACCTTACCGCCATCTTTCAGCCGATTGTCTAGATAATATGGGACCCTCAACGTCTCACAACCCTATGGGCCTTCATGGCCTGTAACAGGGATAGCTTTACTCTACTTTTTTACCTTTACAATTAATTTACACCCACAGTTCTGTATAAGGTGTTCATGAGAAACGACAGCAAATATGTTATCGGGCATGTTCTTTGTGGGGTTTCTTGTAATGAACAGTGTACAGCTGCTTCGTGACAAATTAACTCTGGGCCCTGGGAGCTTGCAGTTGTTTCACTGTGTTATCAGCGCGCCTTGAACCTACTCCAGTTGTCTGTATTGTCTTATGCATGCAAGTTAATTCTTCACGGAGGATGAATAAAAATTTCTGGGATTGTGCATAAATACACTGATATAAAACTGTTACATTCCTATGCGAGACGTATGGACGAGTGGATTTATAGCTGCATTATTATTGACCTCGGCATTAGATGTAGGTGAATGATAAGCTTCATGTCCCAGTCCCTTTACCCCGGGAAAAGCGCCCCCGGTACTTATTAGGTAAGAGGCTGGGTGGGACTGAGAACCAGTTTGGACGCTGTGGAATAGAGAAAATCTCTTGCTACTGCCGAAAATCGAACGCCCCATACATCTTCATGGTGTTGCGTTTACTTAATTAAGCTCAGGGACAACTTTATATCTTATTTTTTCTTACATTCCTATATGTCTTCCAGAACTAATTTCCGTCACTTCGACCATGAAGAAGAAGTTACTGTAGCCGCCCTCCGACTTACAGCTGCCACGACTGTCGCTCGAGCTTGAGTTCGTAATCACAGGATACGGGTGCTTCGGCGATGGGAATGGAACACACTTCGGGGTTAATAAGGGATCTCCAGAACATTGAAAATCGTACTTTTAATTTAAAATTTCAGTTAACTGTTAATATTTGCATGGTCCTTCAAGCTAGCCGCTCCGTCCGCCCTACTCGCTACCCTACTGTTAAACACGTCTTTCTTCAATAACTACCTTTCAACTACTCTCCTCCTCCGTTCCCTAAAACCGACTGCCCTATCTTTTCAAGTCCCCCAGTTGGCATCAGAAAAACAAGAAAATAAAAAGAGAAAGCCAAGGGTCGAGCCCGGCATCTGACCTATATTTTAAAGAAGCCCATAAATTCTTGTAGGTTTTCAAGGAACCCAAGACCCCTCCTGGCCGGTATCGCACACGGTCAGTTCATGGGTTTATGATATACTGGGAGTAAACAGGCGACGTTAGGGACAATAGTGGCACCCTTGGCCTAAGGAGGACAATAGCTGAATTACAACTAGACGGTCCCGGGATGGTATCTTGCCGATGGAGCGTCTCTCATGGTGAGAAACAATGCATCAGTTGTTCACACCCTTAATAAAATAATTTTGGGGAGGGACGTACGGTTAGAGTACGTTTGAAACGTCGGCAAATTTTACCACTTTGGCATAGTGCGATACTCAAATGATTAAAATTAAATGACGAGGATTGTCTCCTGAGAGGTGACGGTATGTGTTCAGATAGAAGTTTGTCGACATTTCGGAGCTATATACTAAGCTGATCTTCAGAGTCGAAAGATAAGCCAAGCAGCAAGCTAATACTAAGTAACAATCACTCTACTTCCCATTTTCCTTACTCTTTGACCCCAAAGCTGGACACAGTAGGTTCCTCCGAAACTTCTGCAAGACCAGAGATTATCACATCCCAGTAGTTAATACGAGTACTCCTTACAGTAACTGCCACGGGAACCTGAAATCTAATAACTATTTAACTGTTCGTGAGTTTCAATCGACATTCTACATAAAATTTTTCAATTGACGTTAATGACTTAAAGTACATTCCCTATGTCATGTTCGGGCCTTTCTTAGATTCCTTTTCGTATTATTTTGGAAGATATTTCTCCCGTTGGAAAGTATTGTCCATAGGAAGTAGGCTAAGTCAGAACAATGGAAACAAAGAACCCATATTCATTGCTTCTGCATGTAAAATGTGCAACTTCTACACACCTCCGTAGCGAAACATTTCCTTGTACGTGCACTACGTACACAATCAAGTCGAGGGGAATTCCCCGAACGAAATAAGCTTTACTTCGGTTTCACTGCAGCCTACTTCCATCTAGAACACATCGTATGCTATCACCGGGGAGACCCCTACCACACATGGTAGTCACTGTCGTCACTGTCATTCGGTCAATAAGGAAAACTGTGCAGTATTGCAATGCAACGTACAGCAAGCGCTGCAAAAGCCGCAACTGGAACAAATGTTGCATTCTAACTTTTATTTAACGACGCTCTGACTATGTATCATCGAACAATAGGATTATTAATGAAAGATGAATTGGAATGGGTGTTGGAGGAAGCAGTCGTAGCCTATTTCAAGGCATTGTCCCAGCATACATCTGGAAATATGGCGAAAAATCACGGAAAACTCGAGATATCCGATGTACCGGCCGAGGTCTGAACCGGAAATCCATCGAATTCAAATCAAAAACTTTACCTCCTGAGCCATCTTCCTCAGATTTAGTTCCGCTGTTCGTCCAGTCTTGAGGAATACAATGAATCTCACAGTTTCAAGAAGCATGTGTCGGTAGCTGTAGAAATTATTTATAAAACCACCATCCTTTTAATTACACAAATTCAGATTATCATGGCAGTGGTTATGAAGAAATATACCTTCTGGGATATAACGCCATGCAGTCCGCTGAAAGTCAACGGACGTTTCGGAGTAACATGTCTCCATCTTCATGGATGAGGACTAAGACAAGCAAGAATCGACCATGAAGCAGCCATCAAGCAAAGCTTATTTAGCTTACTCTTCAACCCTGAAAATGGAAACTTGTTTCTCCAAAACGTCGATTGACTTTCAACGGACTACATGGAATTATATCTCAGAAGACAGAACTCATCATCCATATAACCCTTTCCATCTGAAAACAGAGATACGGGGGGTGTTTAAGAACTAAATTCTAAGGGATGTATTGCATCTAAATAAGTTGAACTAAGAACTGACATGAGAAAATCATATACACTGTTCCATAATTTGTAATCCTCACCCAATATTGTTAGGGTGGTTAGATAAAAAAATTAATGAGTGAGGCACGCAGTAAACATAGGGGTAATGAAAAATGCATTTATTTTGGTCGGGAAATTTTAAAGGAAGGACTACATGGGAGACAAGATAATAATATGAAACGTAACGAGGATCTGAAAGATGCAGACAATGACGGTCTGAAATGATTCAAATTAAATCAGGATAGGTTTCTTAGGTATACTTTTGTGTATACATGGATGAAACTTGGGAGTTAATAATAGCAGGAAATCTCTTTATCAACCGTGTAAATTTTTGAAGGAAAAGCCTTTGCCAGAAAGTCAATCTATAGATAGTGAGCAGTAAATTGCAGGTGTATACGTCACAAAGTTAGTGATCTACATTCTTGGAGGGTACTTAACAATAGTAGGCTTACGTAAACTATTTAGTTTTTAATTCACGAGACTGGGCAGTTGTCATTTTCTAACCTGCCATCCTCCCTTTAGGAAAGAATGAGAGTGTCATGCTGTTTGCATATGTTTCTATTGTCTGTATGTACTCCATTGAGACCTCGGAAGCACTTTCCCGATTTTAACAAATTTGGTGTGTATATTTTGTCACTGGAGGCTTCTCCGGTGTTATAATTTTAAATTTTCTGCAATTAGTAATAATAAAAAGGCGGAATTACAAAATTGTGAGGTGTGAGCAACATTGAAGCCATTTAATTCTGGGTCCTATAATGTCGTATGATAATAGACCTTCGAAAATTGTGTCATTGTTTTTAAGGTCAATTTTCGTAAATTATAATTAAGATCAAACAGTCGTGTAAATTTTCCCTCTAGCTTCCGGGCTGATGATTATTAAAGAACAACTGGATCTATACATATGAAATGTGGTACGTCGATAGACAATACACATGCCTACATACTATCGTATATAAGAAATGCGGCTTTTAACTCAGTAATTACAAGCATGAGAACGGTACGAATCTTTGAGACTATAAACTTAGAAACTGTTACACAAAAAAGTAAAAATAAATTATATTGCCACTTAATTGAGTGACTCTAAACGGGGTTTGGATTGGTAATTGCATTTATTGTTTAGAGAGATAGGATGGGATGGTATGGATTGGATTGGTCTGGCTCAGGATAGTGACCAGTGGAAGGCTCTTGTCAAGAAGGTAATGAACTTTCGGGTTCCATAAAATGCTGGGAAATTCTTGGGTAGCTGCAGAATTGGCAGCTCCTCAAGAAGGGCTCAGCTCCATGAGTAAGTAAGTAAGTAAATTGGATGTATTGTACACTTACAGATCGTAACTACAAGTATTATTTTTTATTGCCTGTGAGGTGGGACTAAGTCCCTTGTACGACGGCCGCTTCTGGCCTATTGTACTAGCCCCAGATGATAGGTGAGGGTGATTGTGGAGCAATTGGTGGAATGAAGATGGGCAGGGAAAACCGAAGTACTCGGAGAAAACCTGCCCCAGCGCCATTTTGTCCACCACAAATCCCACTTGACCGGACCCGGGATGGAACCCGGGCCGACGTGGTGGGAAATCAGCTACTAATCGCTTGAGTAACTACAAGTAATTATAGCGCTATCGCTAATTCACAAACTCTACAGTTCACTGCAGCCGTCTGACTCTTCTATAAACCCACGTCGTTGCATGTCCTGGAGCATCTCGCTAGGGGCAGCCTCTTCGGGGTTGGCTGATCGGTCGGAGCTCTCCCCTGTCTATAACGTGATACGTTCTGTCGGTCCGTCCGTAGTCATCGTTCTTCAGAGCAAAAATATCTTCGTACTCGGTGAGGAGCCCTTCCAACTCATGGGATTCATCGTCACTCAGGTTTGGCCTGGCCGCTACAATCATGTGCTGTAACTTCGGGGAAGTGTCTCTAACTTATGGTTGTACAGTGTAATAGATCTATAGACTAGAAATAATTTGCAATAAGAAAGTAGGTTTTATGAGTTCCGCTCAGAACACAGAACATACTGCACGCAATATTTGTATATGTTTTTATAATCTATCGCTTAACTACAATAATCAGGTTCTCCATCAATCGGATGTGTAAATGAAGGTTTGGAGCAGTCGCTTATTTAACATTTTACAATCTGCTCGCGCCCCACGCACACATTGAGAATCACACCAGCGTCTCTCCCACCGTAGTGGTATTGCCGGTAACAGGAATTTAATAATTACGAATTTAGAGTTGTCGCATAGTGCGTGTTCATAACGATCTTCACGAAAATATGCCAAACGGTACAGGCAATCATGACTCCAAATGAAGTTGGAAGTGGTCGTGGCCTATTTTAAGACATTAAACTGGTATTTCCCTATAGGAAGTAAATATAGTTCGAAAATCTAGCAATATAACCGCCTGTTTTATTATTTTAATCCGACATTCTCTTAATGTAACTAAAGAGGGAACGAAAAACTGCGTTCGGCCTAGCTTTCGAACTGGTTTACGTGTCACATGACGTTATCGCTGATCTAACCAGTTCAGAATTTAGAAGCGTGTCAGACAGAGCACTTGACTGTCCAAGGGTGAAGGACACTCTGATAGTTCCGGTTTTGATTGCGCTGCCTCGAAGTGTCTGTGGGAACTCTATTACACAGGACGTTTAATTTACAACACGATATTAGAGACTATATACTATTTATTTATTTTAATTTATTTAACGACGCTGTTAGTAATTTCTACTACAAGCATCGAATGCTCGAAAGATAATGAAAAAGTAATCGGTCGTGGTTTAATTTAAGGTACTATCTCAACATTTGCCTGGAAGAACTGAGTTAAACCACCAAAACCCTTAGTCTGGATGCTCAGTGTCCAAGTCGAAATTCGAACTGGGAACTTCCGAATAGAATTCAAAAGCATTACCACGTGATCCGACTTCTTCGCTGCCAGATAAATAAAATAGAATAAATCTAAAGTCGAGACATCGGATATGAATATTTACCACGGTTCTATTTCTTTTATAAATAACCCTTCAAGAAGGGATGGAACAGGCGAGCACATTTACTCGTATCTTGAATAATTTTTATAATTTAATATAGATGCAAATAAAATTTGAACAATAATTCAACTTCAGTGAATATAACAGAACACCTATTTACGTTCTACCCAGTTCATATCTCGGTTGGGGCACCGGTTGTCGTAACTAAGCATTTCCTAAGTTACATTCAGTCCACCCAGGCTAATACCCGCATTATGTACGACATAGGCCTGTTCGGGTACCATTTCACCCCAGACCTTTGTAGTTCACCGTGACAGCCATCCACTTACTTCATTCAATGCCAAATGACTTGCGCACTTGATATATCCTCGTTAAATAATTTACAAATTATCGTAATAATCTAGAAACTTTACCCGAGTTGTTCCTGTTACAAGCCATACATGTGCACTGAATGTCTTCTTTGCGTGGTGCTTCATGTTAATGTGAGACGTTCGTCTTCATGGTGTGATGCGTAATTCTCCACAGAGATAAACATACGCTTACAACAGCTGTCGTTTGGAGATGACCGACTTGTTAATCGGGAAGCGTTCGGTTAGAACCTCGGCCGGTTTACAGGCTCGTGGTTTTCTTTAGTCCCTCGCGTAGAATGTCAGAATAGTCCTTTGAAATAAACGAATTTTGTTGCCTTCCAAATCATTACAATGGAACTGCAATATAATGATACTTGCCCTCGCCTGCGTGTGGCGTATCAACCCTCGACTCGGCGGGAGAATGTAGTATTTTCGTCAAATCTAAATTTCAGATTCAAATGTTGAACTGTGAAAATGCAACTAGGAATGCTCGCAGATAAAAGCATATACAAATAGTAACGCGCCTGACCGTCGGGTAAAGGTCAATTCATATCATCCTGCATTGATCGTTTCATTCACGTAGCGTTTCCTGCACGACAAATACTCTTGAGTACTGTATTTATAGATATATTCATATCATCATGCTTCAATCGTTTCCTGCACGGTGCGGAGCGGTCCGTCTCCATGCGGGATTCTCGGAGCGAATATTTGTCTGATACGCCACGTTTCTGAACGTGCCGTGCCAGACCGCAACGGAAGCAATACATACGGTATGAAAGAGTCACAGTCGTGTTCATATACCATCCAGTGACGACATCCACTCCTTCTCCCGGCCCATCTACCCTATAGCTAATGTGGAACCTTGCTTAACGAGCACCTCTCATAACGAGTAATTCGCATAACGAACAAAACAAATTGCAAAGGGATGACTCGCTTAACGAGCGACGTTTCGCATAACGAGTGAAGAGAGGGGAAGTACCGGATTGTGCGCTTGCTACATCAGCCTGTGTTTAGCACTCGTTCCGCTAGAGTCTTAGTGTCGTTTGTGATCACACATTTTTCCAAACTTGTGTTCAGATATATTATTTGTGATTTTTTTTGTGCAAAGTTTAATAACCCTTGCAAAAATGTCCCCGAAGAAAAAGCCGCAAAAAGACAGCCATAAGAGAATAAAAATAACCGTAGAAATGAAACATAAAATTATTGAAAAGCGAGAACGAGGTGTGAGCGCGGCTGATCTAGCACGCACATACAGTCAGTCTACAGCAACGATTTGCACGATTTGGAGTTGCATTGTGTTTCACAGCAAGAAGTTGTGGAGGAGAGTTTGTCAGAGGAGTAGGAGGCGGTAACAGCAAAGCAACAATCTTCTGGCGCAATACGATAAATGCTGAAAGCATGGGAAACTGTTGCATCGTACACTGAGAGGCATCACTCTAATAAGGCAGTGGCTATGCGCGCTACAAATATATATAATGATAATGCTGTGTCCCTTTTTCACCAAATTTTGAAGCGTCGGTACAAACAAATGTCTCTAGACAGCTTTATAGTAAAAAAAGAATTAGATATGTATCATAAATAATAAACTAATTATTTAGATTTTTTTTTTGTTTTCTGCAAATCGAATTCGCATTCAAGGTTGGTTCATTCGGCATAGAAGAAAAGATGAAAATGATTCACGCTCCTTAACAATGTATATATAATTTTCTTTGAATAAACGTTATACATAAAATTTTTTGAGTATTTTTTTTTCGGCATGGAACGCATTAGCGCATTTTACATTAATTTATATGGGAAAAATTATTTCGCTTAACGAGTGTTTTGCATTACGAGTAAGATTCTGGAACGGATTTTGCTCGTTAAGCGAGGTTTCACCGTACTGGCATTTCTAGGCGTACAGCGCTGACGTCTCTATCGTCCAATTCTCTTCTGAGTCTGGGAGCGCTGAGCACTGGTGAGAGGAATCATCAAACTGCGGTCGGATTGTAGCTGTGCAGCATTCATATCATCTTTCATTCCATTTGATATCTCTAGATGACAGAGCGTCGTTAAACAAGTTACAAGTTAATCAATCAAGAACATTGCCTGCTATGATACATGTTATTGAAGCGAAGTTCAGAACACCGTTAGTAATTTAAAAGTATTTGGTTCGAATTTCGACCGTGACAATAGCTTTCCTGAGAAATGCAAAATATATATATATGATGTGAAAGGTGTAATGAAGTCCCCGTGCCACGTAAAAATCTAAGCACAGAAAATCGAGGCCAAATTCGCTCGATGGGGGTGAGAGGTTGTAACCGTTCATCATAATTTACCGGACCATTTTGTATTAATTAAATTTATATTAAGTTAAGATCACGTAATATACAAACAGAGATCCTGCAGATAGCCAACTTTTACACTCAGAAGTGACATAGTTCAAGTTTTGCTATGTGGACAGGAAGTAACATCTGGTACATTTCCTGGAATTTTGGCAGTTTCAGCAAAGTCAGAAAGTCTTTGAGAATTTGAGAGGTGACAGCTTGGAACAGCTATAACTTAGAAGTGGGAAGGCCGGAGCCTCATTCTGTGATCTTAATACATCAAGTCTCTGTCAACCTTAGTGTCAGGTCAGCAACTGCCAGAATCACGTAGAAAAGCAACATGATGGGAAATTCACAAATTTAGGGAACCTCCTAGTTTTCAAACTAAACCAATGGCACATGTTGGAGGAGTGGATTTCCCTTGGAGTCTGTGGTTCGTGGACCTCAAGGTTCGGAGAGAGATGATTCTACCTCAGGAGTCTTCATTCAACTTTCGGCCAAGTCATACTCAAAAACACAACCACATCACTTCGCTAAAAGTATTACAAGTTCAATCCAAATAAGTGTAACTATTAGAGTTTCCGTTGTGTTCAGCGAGCTGAAGTTAATTAAATAATTACTGAAGTGCTAAAGTCTTGAAGTGGTGTACTTGATTGTAGCGTAAGGATCTTCCTGCCCTGCCCGATCCAGGCTCGTATGACCCTAGATAAGAACTCATCTCCACCCATTACAGAGCATAACCCAACTACTCCCGTCTTTTCCTACTTGCGAGACACCTAATGGTAGTACAGGAAAAGAACTCGCGCCTACTAGCACCAACAATCACAATTCTCCTCCCTTCCCACCAAACTTCTCGACATCCACGAGAAGAGGGAGGAGGGCAGTAACTCCAGTGGAGGTGTCCAGACACGAGGTGCGGGTGAGCCGCAGCACAGGGAAAGGAAGGGATACTGGTAAAAGAACTAATAAGTGACGTAAAGTCGGGCAAAAGGCAGTCACGATGGTAGCACAACGTAGGGGCAACAAACTGAGCGGTAACAAGGTTAGCGTGCTGATGTGGGTCCTCTGTCATTGCGGGAGATTGAGAGACTAAGGTGCCTATTGGACAGACGGTTGGCCGATTGGATTTGAATGTGAGGACGCAAAGAAACTCATTCAAGGTCCAGGAGCTAGCACTAAAAAGGAGAATAACCCATATGTACGAGTACTTCTAAAAAGTAGGAATTCTTTTTAATTAATTGCTACAAAGATGCGATTACTGTTTAGTTACCGGCGGAGGTCGTGGAATTTTTAAGAGCGGAAAAATTCAGGGAACAAATCCTCCGGGAGGGACTTTAAGCCGTGGGTCCCGTGTCGTAGCTTTACGGAACGTAAAAGAATCTCATGTCCCAAGGGGACCACTGAGCCAAATTCAGGAAGCATGGAGATACCGCTGAGCCAGTAGAAGCCGAACTCGCTGGCTGAGTCGGGACTGATGGCACGCACCAGTACCGGCAGGGAATAGAGATTGGTAGAATATCACAGGGGGACGCACAATGGACCAATATCTGGTCTAAGTGCATGGGGAAACCCACCCTCTCTAATAACAACAACAACAACAGTATGAATGCATGTATAAGGGGTGGACCTTCTTGGCACTTGCAACGCGATCACAGTGGTCTATAGTTACAATAAATTGATAATATTTATCTGCTAGTCGGTCAGTGACAATCAGTTAACTTCGATTGTTCTAATGAATAAAACAAAGTACTGTTCTTGTAATAGCGCAACTCATTACCGTAATAGCCAAGATACAGATCCACCAAACTTTCTGTCTCTGCTGCAATACAGAAAAAGAAAATTTAATCTCTGATGATCTACGTGCCACAAATTTTTCACACTCAGTAACCACTCACAGTTGCCATATCATCAGTCTGATTTAAATGTGACGAATTAAAGTAACATGAACTTAAGACCATGCCATTAAGGAGTATAGGGAACCGGAAAGTAAAGCTTCATACATTCTAGGTATCATTCATTATTAAGGAGGAGTGGTCAGTTTTCCACGCTTTCTGAATCACAGGAATATATCCTGGAGTGTGCAAGACCTATTTTATGGAAAATATGAAGTAGACCCATATATTAAGGGGCGACCTCACAGTTCATTGATAGCTGGAAATAAATAGCGATGAACGGAACTTCGTAACTTTTTAAGAGGAGGGCTCAAGTAGTAGGCAAGAGGCAGGAGTCTGAGCTTACATCTATTCTAATGATCAGAGAATGGCCGCGCCAAAGCTCAAGCGGTTAGTCGCTAGCTTCCCGCCGCGGCGGCCCGGGTTCGATCCCGAGTCTGGTCACGTGGGATTTGCGGTGGACAAAGTGATGCTGGGGCAGGTTTTCTCCGAGTACTTCGGTTTCCCCTGCCAATCTTCATTCCCAACAATTGCTTCACAATCACCCTCACCTATTATCTGGGGCTGGTACGTTTACAATAGGCCAGAAGTGGCCACAGTACAAGGGACTTTGTCCCACCCCACTAGCAATAAAAAAATGACCAGAGAACACTCATATATGAAGCACAAATGTTTTTGACAATCACGTCTGGACGTTTCTCATTGGCCCTCGTCATCCAAGGATGTTTTTGGGTTCTTTCACCCAGTCCCCTGTGCAACTCATATCTATGACTGCCAGAGAGTGCGGTTGACCGCTCATCTCACCTAGTGCCAAGGTTTAAGAATGTGTGGAGTCTTTGGGCCTATATCTGCGTCTCCAGCACGCTTTCTGGGAAAACTTAAACTGCAGCACAAAAGCGTCTAGAACATGAAATGCGTGCTAGAAGAAGAACTGAAATGTGTAATCCCATTTCATACCATTATTTTATGACGTCTGTTTACAACAGCAACATGTGTTCCCCTTATCACCTCGGCATGGCCAGCCTTCAAGATCGGGATAGATACCTTTTCCCCATTGGTTATTTCACACTTTCAGAATAGAGGCTACACAGCGTAGGATGACAGTATGACAGACGAAAGATTAATTTGAACTGGTTTAGAAGGAAGTGATTGTAGAGAGGCCGCGCCATAGCTCAAGCGGTTAGTCGCTGGTTTCCCACCGCGGCGGTCCGGGTTCGAGCCCGGGTCTGGTCAAGCGGGATTTGGGGGGCACAAAGTGGCGCTGGGGCGGGTTTCCTCCGAGTACTTCGGTTTCCCCTGCCAATTTTTATTCCACCAAATTCTCCATCATCATTATCACCCGGAGCAGGCTACAACAGGCCAATCAGTGGCCGCCGTGCAGAGTGCATCCAGGTGGACTCCCCCCCCCCACTAAGCGAATTAAAAAAAAAAGCGATTGTGGCCTAACCGAGGTACGATCCAGCATTTTTCTGAAGGGACTGCAGAAGCCAAGAAAAATCTCATTCAGGTCAACCATCGTCCCCCACCCCAACAAAATAAAGTTCGAACTAAGCACCTTCCGAATTCAAGCCCAGAGTGTTACCTCTTGACCAACCTGTCAGGTGAGAGGAGAATTCAGTGCATTATTCTGTCAAAACGAAATAACAAGCTGGTCATTCTACTTTCGGTAACTGTCATTGAAATGCTAGTTTTAATCGTCTTTCTTCCACAGAACAGTCCAACCCAAGCTAAACAAAAAGGAGAATATATTCTCGGTAGCAGTGTGGATTTTAAATTTATGTCAGTTAGTAGGAATTACATTAAAGAAATATCCCGCCCTGTAACCCACCGAAACAATGAGCTTTAACATTTCTAACCTGGAGTACCTGTAAATACCCACACTTTATATCTTCATAAATATCAAATTTCACCTTAAGGATTCTTTTATTGAATATGGCATTGAACTTTAACTTACGGGCTATATATCAGACGGAGATCATTCCTCGAAGGTGTGAAGCTGATGATAACAGCTTAAACATGGCGGCGAAATGGTGGGGAGAGTTGGAGGCAGGGCTACGCTGTTGACAAGTGGGAGAAACTGTCACATAGATTGGTTAGTTTCACGGATTGCGTGCAGTTTAGTGGCGAGTGGTGGTAAGTGTGGTTTTGGTTGAAACATCGCTGTGTGAAGTGAGTTCGCAATTTGTTGACAAATGTTTTCTGTGATTTCTAAGCAAAAGTGTGCATTATGTACTGTATATTGTAATGGTGAAATACAAAGATTGGTAGTTTGTGTACTAATTCTTGATTTGGATGTGTTTTATTGGATAGATAGTGTTATAAAAATTGTGGTGTGGGTATGCAGTCTCGACTGAGGAATAGAAATTTGAAAGTGGTTGTTATAAATGTGTGAAGTTCCACAGTCTCGTTTGAAATGAGTATAGAATTGGTGTATACATGTATATGACCAGTGACACGCGGCTTCAGCAGGGGAATTATATTACTCTAATTTGCTTTAATATACTTTAAAAGCCATGTGTTGAATTAGGCGTTAAGACGTATAAAATTTCTTCACTTCGTGATATAGCCAGTGTTGCGACTTGACATAAGCTTCAGAATACTAAATCTTCTGGGTATATGTGGGGAGTACAGTTACGTTTTTACATAAGACATTGTTGCTCCGAAATGCATTGGAAACAGATTACCAACATAACAGAAGAACGAAGTTCGAAAGAAAGTAGGTAAATGACAGTAACGGCGTTCACTTCTAGAGGACGATAGCAACGAAAGCTGTGTTAGTTTCTGTTATTTATTTATTTTTTCTCCAAAAGTTTGGTCCTGCTTCTCTTTGTTTAGTTGGTGACCTACTTATTTTTAGCATTGTCCAATACAGCATTTGAGTCGGAATGTAATTGTTGAGTCGGTATGGCAGCCAGGCTGCGGGCTGGAAGTCCGAAAAGTCTTGGTTCCATTCAAGGAGATTTTTCTCAATAACGGCTGTGGGGAGCACCCATCCTTCTGTACATTAGGTGAATTTGCAGGTGGGAGGGGAAACGGCAGGGTTGTGAAGCTGACGGCTCATCAATGACTAGTGCCGGGGTTAAGAATCACGGAGGTATAACCCCACTGCTGCATTCGTTTTCATGGCGTAGTGGTATTATTAAGTCCAGGGATAACACTATCTGTCTGCACCACAATATACATGATTATACCTCCAAATACGTTATGTACATATAGGTAGAACGTTACTGCCATCTACTCACTGTGTTTCGAAATTTTACAGGCATGCTGTTATGCTAGTAATAGTCTCTATCCACATTTTAGAGCAACAGTGTCATAGGTACATGTTATAGGAATCAGAAGTTGTTCTGGTCAAAATGGGTATCAGTCTAATCACTAGAAACGGCATGCAGCGTTTTTGTTCATACATGTGCCTTTTATAATTCTATATGACAACAGCATAGCCATGATGCAGTCACGGCATGCCAACCACTATACAAACATAGCCATAATATTCACTGATGTTTCTTCAAGACCAGTGTTTTGACAGGTAGCAGTCATTCATCAGGTATCAATAAATATACTTCCGTTTCCACACAGCAGAGAGTAGGTCTGAGGAGTTTTAACCCCCATATTAACATCTTACGCATTACTTACTTACTCATGGAGCTGAGCCCTTCTTGAGGAGCCGCCAATTCTGCAGCTACTCAAGAATTTCCCAGCATTTTATGGAACCCGAAGGTTCATCACCGTGTTCACAAGAGCCCTCCACTCGTCCCTATCCTGAGCCACATCTATCCAATCCATACCATCCCACCTTATCTCTCTAAGATCCATTCTAATATTGTCCACCCAGGTACGCCTTGGTCTTCCCTGTGGTCTCTTTCCTTCTGGCTTTCCCACCAATATCCTATATGCATTCCTTGTCTCCCCCATTCGTGCTACATGACCTGCCCACCTCATCCTACTTGACTTGATCATTCTAATTATACTTGGAGAAGAGTACAAGTTATGAAGCTCCTCATTATGCAGTTTTCTCCATCCTCCTGTCACTTCATCTCTCTTTGGTCCAAATATTGTCCTCAACACCCTGTTCTCAAATACCCTCAATCTGTGTTCCTCCCTTAATGTCAGAGACCAAGTTTCACACCCATACAGAACCACAGGCAAAATTATAGTTTTGTATACTCTAATTTTTATGTTCTTGGACAGCAGACGAGAAGACAAAAGGTTCTGGACCGAATGGTAGCAAGCATTACCTGAATTCAATCTCCTCTTAATTTCCTCCTGAATCAGGTTTTGAGTGGTATCGTTGTACTCAAACATCTGAACTGTGCCACATTTTCAAAACATCTGTTTCCTATCTTTATGTCATGATTTTGCAAGGAGTGGCGATAAAGCGTCTCCTTGTTTTAGACCATTCTGGATAGGAAATTTATCAGACAAACGTTTACCTACATGGACTTTACTATACGTTTTGTTTAAACACATTGTAATCAACCTAACTAGTTTCATGGGCATTCCAAACTCTTATCAGAATTTTGTACAATACTTCCCTCCTAA